>NC_060088.1:8717663-8987127 GCF_922984935.1 Meles meles | reverse complement strand
TTCTAGTCGGGCTCGGAAAAGGTATGGAAGATATTAGAGAAACCCTCTCTGGAGATATAAAAGCCCTTTCTGGAGAAATTAAAGAACTAAAATCTAACCAAGTTGAAATCAAAAAAGCTATTAATGAGGTGCAATCAAAAATGGAGGCTCTCACTGCTAGGATCAATGAGGCAGAAGAAAGAATTAGTGATATAGAAGACCAAATGACAGAGAATAAAGAAGCCGAGCAAAAGAGGGACAAACAGCTATTGGACCACGAGGGAAGAATTTGAGAGATAAGTGACACCATAAGACGAAACATTAGAATAATGGGATTCCAGAAAAAGAAGAAACAGAGAGGGGAGCAGAAGGTCTATTGGAGAGAATTATTGGAGAGAATTTCCCTAATATGGCAAAGGGAACAAGCATCAAAATCCAGGAGATGCAGAGAACCCCCCTCAAAGTCAACAAGAATAGGTCCACACCCCGTCACCTAATAGTAAAATTGACAAGTCTTAGTGACAAAGAGAAAATCCTGAAAGCAGCCTGGGAAAACAAGTCTGTAACATACAATGGTAAAAATATTAGATTGGCAGCAGACTTATCCACAGAGACCTGGCAGGCCAGAAAGAGCTGGCATGATATATTCAGAGCACTAAATGAGAAAAACATGCAGCCAAGAATACTCTATCCAGCTAGGCTATCATTGAAAATAGAAGGAGAGATCAAAAGCTTCCAGGACAAACAAAAACTGAAAGAATTTGCAAACACCAAACCAGCTCTACAGGAAATATTGAAAGGGGTCCTCTAAGCAAAGAGAGAGCCTAAAAGTAGTCGATCAGAAAGGTACAGAGACAATATACAGTAACAGTCACCTTACAGGCTAATAATGGCACTAAATTCATATCTCTCAATAGCTACCCTGAATGTTAATAGGCTAAATGACCAATCAAAAGACACAGGGTATCAGAATGGATAAAAAAACAAAACCCATCAGTATGTTGCCTACAAGAAACTCATTTTAGACGTGAAGACGCCTCCAGATTTAAAGTGAGGGGGTGGAAAACAATTTACCATGCTAATGGGCATCAGAAGAAAGCTGGGGTGGCAATCCTTATATCAGATCAATTAGATTTTAAGCCAAAGACTATAATAAGAGATGAGGAAGGACACTATATCCTACTCAAAGGGTCTGTCCAACAAGAAGATTATGTAACAATTTTAAATATCTATGCTCCTAACGTGGGAGCAGCCAACTATATCAACCAATTAATAACAAAATCAAAGAAACACATCAATAATAATACAATAATAGTAGGGGACTTGAACAATCCCCTCACTGAAATGGACAGATCATCCAGGCGAAAGATCAACAAGGAAATAAAGGCCTTAAATGACACATTGGACCAGATGGGCATCACAGATCTATTCAGAACATTTCATCCCGATGCAACAGAATACACATTCTTCTCTAGTGCACATGGAACATTCTCCAGAATAGATCACATCCTGGGTCACAAATCAGGTCTCAACTGGTATCAAAAGATTAGGATCATCCCTTGCATATTTTCAGAATACAATGGTCTGAAGCTAGAACTCAATCACAAGAGGAAAGCTGGAAAGAACCCAAATACATGGAGACTAAAGAGCATCCTTCTAAAGAATGAATGGGTCAACCAGGAAATTAAAGAAGAGTTGAAAAAATTCATGGAAACATGATAATGAAAACACAACGGTTCAAAATCTGTGGGACACAGCAAAGGCAGTCCTGAGAGGAAAATATATAGCGGTACAAGCCTTTCTCAAGAAACAAGAAAGGTCTCAAGTACACAACATAAGCCTACACCTAAAGGAGCTGGAGAAAGAACAAGAGAGAAACCCTAAACCCAGCAGGAGAAGAGAAATCATAAAGATCAGAACAGACATCAGTGAAACAGAGAGCAAAAAAACAATAGAAAAAAAATCAATGAAACAAGGAGCTGGTTCTTTGAAAGAATCCATAAGATTGATAAACCCCTGGCCAGACTCATCCAAAAGAAAATAGAAAGGACCCAAATCAATAAAATCATGAATGAAAGAGGAGAGATCACAACTAACACCAAAGAAATACAGACAATTATAAGAACATACTATGAGCAACTCTACGCCAACAAATTGGACAATCTGGAAGAAATGGATGCATTCCTAGAGACATATAAACTACCACAACTGAACCAGGAAGAAATAGAAAACCTGAACAGGCCCATAACCAGTAAGGAGATTGAAAGAGTCATCAAAAATCTCCAAACAAACAAAAGCCCAGGGCCAGACGACTTCCCAGGGGAATTCTACCAAACATTTAAAGAAGAACTAATTCCTAGTCTCCTGAAACTCTTCCAAAAAATAGAAAGGGAAGTAAAACTTCCAAACTCATTTTATGAGGACAGCATCACCTTGATCCCAAAACCAGACAAGGATCCCACCAAAAAAGAGAACTACAGACCAATATCCTTGATGAACACAGATGCAAAAATTCTCACCAAAATACTAGCCAATAGGATTCAACAGTACATTAAAAGGATTATTCACCACGATCAAGTGGGATTTATTCCAGGGCTGCAGGGTTGGTTCAACATCCGCAAATCAATCAATGTGATAGAACACATTAATAAAAGAAAGAACAAGAACCATATGATACTCTCCATAGATGCTGAAAAAGCATTTGACAAAGTACAGCATCCCTTCCTGATCAAAACTCTTCAAAGTGTAGGGATAGAGGGCACATACCTCAATATTATCCAAGCCGTCTATGAAAAACCCACTGCAAATATCATTCTCAATGGAGAAAAACTGAAAGCTTTTCCGTTAAGGTCAGGAACAGCAGGGATGTCCATGATCACCACTGCTATTCAACATAGTACTAGAAGTCCTAGTCTCAGCAATCAGACAACAACAAGAAATTAAAGGCATCCAAATTGGTAAAGAAGAAGTCAAACTATCACTCTTCGCAGATGATATGATACTACTATATCTGGAAAACCCAAAAGACTCCACTCCAAAACTGCTAGAACTTGTACAGGAATTCAGTAAAGTGTCAGGATATAAAATCAATGCACAAAAATCAGTTGCATTTCTGTACACCAACAACAAGACAGAAGAAAGCGAAATTAAGGAGTCAATCCCATTTACAATTGCACCCAAAACTATAAGATACCGAGGAATAAACCTCACCAAAGAGGCTAAGAATCTATATGCAGAAAACTATAAAGTACTCATGAAAGAAATTGAGGAAGACACAAAGACCTCGAATAGCCAAAGGAATATTGAAAAAGAAAGCCAAAGTTGGGGGCATCACAATTCCGGACTTCAAGCTCTATTACAAAGCTGTCATCATCAACACAGCATGGTACTGGCATAAAAACAGACACATAGATCAATGGAACAGAATAGAGAGGCCAGAAATAGACCCTCAACTCTATGGTCAACTAATCTTCGACAAAGCAGGAAAGAATGTCCAATGGAAAAAAAGACAGCCTCTTCAATAAACGGTGCTGGTAAAATTGGACATCCACATGCAGAAAAATGAAATTGGACCACTTCCTTACACCACACATGAAATTAGACTCTAAATGGATGAAGGACCTCAATGTGAGAAAGGAATCCATCCAAATCCTTGAGGAGAATGCAGGCAGCAACCTCTTCGACCTCAGCTGCAGCAACATCTTCCTAGGAACAACGGCAAAGGCAAGGGAAACAAGGGCAAAAATGAACTATTGGGATTTCATCAAGATCAAAAGCTTCTGCACAGCAACGGAAACAGTTCACAAAACCAAAAGACAACTGACAGAATGGGAGAAGATATTTGCAAATGACATATCAGATAAAGGGCTAGTATCCAAAATCTATAAGGAATTTAGCAAACTCAACACCCAAAGAACAAACAATCCAATCAAGAAATGGGCAGAGGACAGGAACAGACATTTCTCAAAGAGGACATCCAGATGGCCAACAGACATATGAAAAAGTGCTCCACGTCACTCGGCATCAGGGAAATACAAATCAAAACCACAATGAGATATCACCTCACACCAGTCAGAATGGCTAAAATTAACAAGTCAGGAACTGACAGATGCTGGCGAGGATGCGGAGAAAGGGGAACCCTCCTCCACTGTTGGTGGGAATGCAAGCTGGTGCAACCACTCTGGAAAACAGCATGGAGGTTCCTCAAAAAGTTGAAAATAGAACTAGCCTATGACCCAGCAATTGCAGTGCTGGGTATTTACCCTAAAGATACAAACGTGGTGATCCGAAGGGGCACGTGTACCCGAATGTTTATAGCAGCAATGTCTACAATAGCCAAACTATGGAAAGAACCTAGATGTCCATCAACAGATGAATGGATAAAGAAGAGGTGGTATATATACACAATGGAATACTATGCAGCCGTCAAAAGAAATGAAATCTTGCCATTTGCGACGATGTGGATGAAACTAGAGGGTATCATGGTTAGTGAAATAAGTCAATCGGAGAAAGACAACTATCATATGATCTCCCTGATATGAGGACATGGAGAAGCAAAATGGGGGGTTGGGGGATAGGAGAAGAATAAATGAAACAAGATGGGATTGGGAGGGAGACAAACCATAAATGACTCTTAATCTCACAAAACATACTGGGGGTTGCTGGGGGGAGGTGGGGTTGGGAGAGGGGGAGGGAGTTATGGACATTGGGGAGGGTATGTGCTATCGTGCGTGTTGTGTAGTGTGTAAACCTGGCGATTCACAGACCTGTACCCATACGGATAAAAATACATTATATGTTTATAAAAAAAAATTGGAAGGGGAGGCGAACAATAAGAGACTATGGACTCTGAAAAACAACCTGAGGGTTTTGAAGGGTCAGGGGTGGGAGACTGGGGGAACAGGTGGTGGGTAATAGGGAGGGCACGTTTTGCATGGAGCACTGGGTGTTGTGCAAAAACAATAAATATTGTTACGCTGAAAAAATAAATAAATTAAAAAAAAAGATGATAGAAATGATGGGACTCGAGTTGGCATGGGAAAAACAAATTAAAACCCAAGCAATCAAACAGAGTTTAGTGACAGAATGAAACATTCCAATATCAGAATTATTGGGATCTGTGAAGGGGTGGAGAGAGAGAGGTCTCAAATATATATTTCAGCACATCTTAGCTAAAAACTCCCCTAATCTGGAGAAGGAAATAAGCATTTGTGCCACGAGACAGAGAGGACCCCTCCCAAGATCAATGAGCATACACCGACATGACAACATATAATAATGCAATTCTCAAATCTTAGATCCAAGGAAACAATCTTGAAAGCAGTGAGAGGGAAAATATTTCTTACATACAGAGGGAGGAACATCAGAATAAGTCATACCTGTCCACAGAAACCTGGCAAACCAGAAAGGGCTGGCAAGACATATTCAGGGTACTGAATGAGAAGAACATGTGGCCAAGAATATTTTATCCAGCAAGGCTGTCATTCAGAATGGATGGAGAGAGCTTCTAAGATGGGCAGAAGCTGAAATAATATCTGACCATCGAGCCATCCTGCAAGGAATATTAAGGGGCAGGACTCTAAAATGGATCAAGATATAAAACAGAAAATTACAGTCTGTAGAAACAAGGGCTTCACAGGCAACTTGATGACAAAAAAAAAAAATCATCTTTTTCAATGATCACTCTCAATATGAAGGTCCTAAATGCTCCCATGAAATGGAACAGGGTTGCAGATTGGATGAAAGAAAGGGCCTATCCATATGCTGTCTACAAGAGACTCATTTTGAACCTAAAGATACTAAAAGTGAGGGGATGGGAGAACAATTTTTCATGCCAACAGACCTCAAAAGAAAGCTGGGGTAGCAATTTTCATATCGGGCAAATTAGATTTTAAGCTAAAGACTGTGGTTAGAAATACATAAGGATATTATATCATGCTTAAAGGGCAGTTGAGATGTCATACTCAGGGTACAATCACTGCCTCTACTGAATTAAAGTTCCAGCTGCATTGCAAGGACTATGGCATCTTCTGCTGATTCTATGCCTATAATCAGTTTCTTTTTTCATGTAAAAAGCCAGCCTAACTTCCAGCAAACATGCAGGTGGTTTTTTGGTAGGCAAGAAGTTTGGTAGAACGGGCAGTGATGCGGGTCAGGAAACACAGCTGAGTGACCTATTAATGGAGACCATTGATGAATCCCTTTCATAGCCAAATTTGGATTCGCACAAATACAAAAGTATCTATGAGTATTGGAGAGGAGAGAAATAACCAATGCAACTATTCAGTGTCACTCCATGTGTAGCCCCTTTTGGGAAGAAAATCTATTCTTTCTTTGAGAGACTTGCATTTCACCTGCCAAACAATTTCAAAGAGAGCGTGGCTGCAATTTAGGAAAATAAAACACAGTCTACCTCATGAAACCCAGACGTTAAATTTAAGTGTAATGATAGAATTACAGCTCTGTAACAGGGTTATTCTTTACAGATTCAAATTAAAGCGGTATAAGCATTGTGTTACATGTCACATTGTTTAAAGCTATTCCAGAGGGAAAGGAAAAAAAATACAATATGACAAAATATTAACGTAAGTTTAATTATTTAAATGCACGTAAATGAATGAAAGGAGGGTTTTTAAACTTTTTAAAAAATAGTTGTGATAGTGATGGTATTGTTTTGTAGGATGTACAGTCCTTTGTTTTAGAGAAATATATTGAAGAACTTAAAAATATCGTATAGTGTTCCAACTTGATTTCAATGTAATACAGTGCTATTAACCAAACTGGCCATGACTTTAAGGTTATTGAACCTCCCTGATGGATACATGGAGCTCATTGTACTATGGTTGTTAATAATAATTCTTATAAATGCCCATAATTTTTTATTGTTTAAATTTACAAAAAAAAATTAATCTCTCCTCACAACATGGGGCTCAAACCCACAACCCCCAGATCAAGAGTAGCATGTTCTATCAACTGAGTCAGCCATGTGCCCCACATTGTTTTTAAAGATTTATTAACAGAGAGATACACAGTGAGAGAGGGAGCACAAGTAAGGGAGGTGGGAGAGGGAGAAGCAGCCTTCTTGTCTAGCAGGGAGCCCGGTGCATGGCACAATACCAGGCCCCAGGGATCATGACCTGAGCCGAAGGCAGACTCTTAATGAACGAGAACACCACGATGCCCAAACATTTTTTTTAATAAGTTGAGTAAAAATAATCTATGGGATGTAGGCAGGGATGGGCTAAATTTGTGATAAATGTTAAGGAAGACACTTGTTATGATGAGCACTGGGTGTTATATGTAAATGATGAATCACTAAATTCTACACTGAAACCAGTATTACCAGATGTGTTAACTAGAATTTAAATAAGGTTTAAAAAAATAAACTTAAAAAAAGTACGTTGTGTTGCAATTTACTTATTGGTCAGAAACAGGCAAAACTTTACATCTAAACTCTAAGGATTTAGTATCCAGAAAGGAGCATCAAAAGATCTTCTGGAAAGATGGCTATGGTGTATTCCAATCCTGATGCATGAGTGTATTATCTTTATAAGAATTCTTTTTTTTTTTTTTTTTTGGTTCCACAGTAAATTTTATTTAGACCTTTATAAGAATTCTTCAAGCAGTACTTTTATGTTTGTTTTCATTTTTATGTTTTGAGGAATTAACAACATGGTTCACGTTTTCTTAAGAAGTAATGAGTAAGTGTCCATCATAGATAAATGGACAAAATTGGTACACAAAGGACTACTCTCCAATCTTAAATGGAAAGGAAGTTTGAACAAATGCAATTGTACAATTCCACTTATATGAGTTTGAAGTAGTCAGATTCATAGAGAGTAGAATAGTGGTTGCCAGGGACTGGAGCAAGGCCAATTTGAAGAGTACTAAAGTTCCAGATATGGATGATGGTGATGTTTGCCACAAATATGAATACAGTTAATGCCACTGAGCCACACACTTAAACATAGTTAAAATGGTAAATTTATGTTACATATATTTTATCACAATTTTACTAAAAAGAAAAAAATAATGTATAATGGGTTGTTCGGAGTGCATGAAAATGTTCATAATAAAATTTTATAGTTAAAATCCAAATTTAAAAACCCTGTATATTAAACATAATTTCCTACAACATCAAAATCAATATATGAAACCAGAAGCACCTGCTTATGTTGAGCCTGATACAATCTACAAATTGTCTGTAACAGACATATCCTCCCAGTTTCCCACTGGCCTTCTAATTCCCTAGTTTCAATCATTGTCCAGAAGGATGTGAATTTATTCCTTTAAACTGAGGACACATGTTTCATGGAATCTACAGAGATATAACTGCAACCTGAAATGAGTGTAGGAGGGAAGTCGTTGTACACTTACCCATCATACACTTTTATCCCCACCCCAGACCGAACTTGGGTTTATTTGCCCATAGAAGCCTAATTGTCCCGGGAAGCAAATTAGTGAGGATGACCTCATTACTGTCAAATCTATGTTAGGAACAAGAGAACCCACTTTCAAACCAAGTTTTGAGCACCGCATCTCCTAATGCCTGTTCATGTACAGCTTTTTCACCTCGCAAGGAATGTGTAAAAAGTTAAAAAGAATGAGTAAAGGAGGAAGTAGCAGAAGTTAGGTCAGAAGGATAAGTGGAATATGATTATCAGGTTTGGATGATTCAGCAAGGATTCTGGTAATTACATCATTAAGAAGGGAGGCCATGCCAAAATTTTGAGCAAAGGACTCACCTTCACTCAGGTGTCAAAATCCAAGAGCACAATCTTCTTTTGTTTATTTTTAACTTTTATTCATTTTTAAAATTTTTTACCAGTGTTCCAGAATTCATTGCTTATACACCATACCCAGTTTTCCATGCAATATGTGCCCTCCATAACACCCAACAGCAGGCTCACCCAACCTTTTAAATCTCAACCTGATCAAGCCTCTCCTGCAACCCTGAGCAGTTATCAAGATGTTGGATTTTATGTGTCATCTTAAGTGGGCCACAGGATGCCTAGAGATTTCGTTAAACATGATTTTCGGAGGTGTTTGAGAAGGTGTTTCTGGATGAGTTTACCATTTGAATTTCTAGACTAAAAGAGGCAGATTGTCTTTTTTTTTTTTTTTTTTTTTTAAAACACAGGTAGGCCTCAGCCAACTTGTCGATGACCTGAATTGAACAAAAACGCTGGGCTTAAAGAATTGGCTCAGCCTATATTCAAGCTGGGTCATGGGTCTCGCCCTGCTTTGGACTCAGACTCCAACTGGAATAACTTTCTTGCTTCTCAAGCCTTTGGACTTACACTAAACTGTTGGCCATCTAGAGTCTTGTCTTTGCAGATCTGGACTACAGAGCTTGGATTTCTCAGCCTTCACAAGTTTATGTGAATGAAGCTTGTTGATATATCTCTCCTAAGATGAGTAATAGTTGCACGTGGTCTGTCTTTTAACTAAAAAAGGATACATAATGTTTATTGAGTCTGAATTTGAAGGGCCAATTACTCTTTTGGGTGTGTTACTCTGATCAATTTGTTGGGTGGCCCAAGAAGTTGCTGGTTTTAGGAGCCCACAGCAGCAGAAAATTCTGCAACAGTTCCAGACACCCCTGCAAAGTGCTCTGTGTATGTGAGACGTACAATCTAGCAGACTCAATGGGGCTTGGTCTGTGGCAGCTAGGGATACTCTTTGGAGCCTTTGATAGGGTTGTACATGTGACCTGTAGCACAGTCCCTTAGAATGTTTTAGTAAACCCCTGCCATGCTTACTCTGCCTTTGAGAACCAGCCTTTGGTCTGTTACTGGGCATTAGCAGAGACTACCATATAGGAACTGGACCGTGGAATAATGATGGAACCTCATATGCCCATTATGAACGGGGAGTTATCTGACCCATTAGGCCATAAAGTTGGGCATGCACAGCAACATTGCATCATCAAATGGAAGTGGTATACCTGAGATCAGGCCCAAGGAAGTTGTAAAAGCACAAGGAAATTAGATGACCTCGTGGCCCAAATGCCTGTGATCCCCACTCTTGCTACACTGCCTTCTGAAAGCCTGAACTGCTTGCCGCAGGGGGTTCCTACGATCGGTTGACTGAGAAAGACTCAGGCCTGGTCTCAGACAGTTCTACGCTATACATAGACACCACCTAAAAGTAGACAGCTGCAACAGCACAGCCCCTCTCTGGCACATCCCTGGGCTGGGGGTGAAAGAAAATCCTCCAGAGGGCAGAATGTTGAACAGTCCTGGGTGAGGTTTGGGTGGTATCCTTCACCACCCAAGTGGTACCAATGAAGAAGACACAGGTATGGATGTGCCAGCAGAAGACTGTGCCTTCTGCTATGTGGAGACGTGTGTGCCTTCCATTATCTGTAGGGACAGCTGGGAGACTCCTGCTGTCAGATTTAACATACGAAACCCCCTCAGTCTCAGAAGCAAGCCCTTTCCTCAATGGTAGGAGGCCTGAAGGCTTTTGAGGAAAAGAACAAGGAGTCCTAGGGAAAGGGGTTGGGCTGGAGCAAGAAAAGCCTTTGTTCTGTTGATGTGCTCTGCAAAATAATTTCATTAGTAAGTGTATAATGTATCTTAAGGCCCTGGCATCACAGTCCAGGAGAGCTTATGGAGCCAATTTGTGGATGGTCTCCATGCATCAAGTGAGGTGGGATGGGACCATGTTCTTACAGGAAAAAAAGTTTATGGAGTAGCGAAAGTACATTCTCAAATGATAACAGTATACATAGGCACAACACGTACCATACGCCACCTTATAGACATTAAATGCCGTTATCCCTCATAACAACCCTTTATTCCTTTATTTTTTTCACACGTGGAACTGAGACACAAAGCAGTTAAGGTATGTGAGAACGCAACACACATTGGCAAGGCTTAGTATTCAGACCCACAGTCTGGGTCCAGGGTGTCTACTATATCTCAAAATAGTATGGCAGGTGGCTGGAGGTAGCAAAGATAGGATTAGAAAGTGAGTGAAATTTAACACAGGGCAAAGGAAGACCTGCTCTGTAGCCTAAAACTGCCTCTCTCTTGTTTGAGGAGGTAGGACAGGAGGAAAAGGAATCATCACACCTCATATTTATTAGATGAGCTGCACTTAATCTTCTCTGTCTCATAACCTTGGATTTGGGACCCATTCCATGTTTCTGGGATGGGACTGAACTCTTTGAATTATGTCCTGAACAAAGGTATAGGTAGCCCATCATTTCCCAGACGAAACAGGCCATGGGCCATTGCCAAAACCAGGACATGCCACATCTGCGTTAATAAGCCTTTATTAACAGTTCCAACTCTAAATAGGAGAAAGCAACCACAAAAAAAGTTCTCAACAGGATGTAAAGTTTATGTGCCTGGCCAGCACATGTTTGGGCACAACTAGAAGGCATCTGAAAGTAAACTATCTGGGGTCTGGGGAGTCAGCGGATGGTGTAGCGTACATAGGGAACCTCGACATCCTCGCCAGTATCATCGTTGCAGCACAGCTCAAGCACCAGTGCCCTCACATGGTGACCCAGCTTTCGCTTCGACACATGGCTCACAATTTCTGTCATCCTGGGGAGAGAGAGGAGAGGGTCAGGGACATAGCAAGAGAGGAGACACATATGGGGCTGAAGAAGGTAGGGAAAGCCATGACCACAAGTAGTAAGGCTCTCCACCCCACACAGGGCCTTCCTCATCCTGCCCAGTGGCCAACTCACGGCTGATCCAACCGTTCCTGGAGTTTGGTAGCTGGCATGAAAAAGGAGTACAGCATGGATACACCTCGGGACAGCATGGTAATCTCTAATTTGTGCTCTGTCTGGAGAGGGTGGGACGGAGGACAGACAACAGTGTCACAGAAAAGGAGAATACGAATCACCTGCACAATCACCGCCCCTAGGTGGAGTGAGTGTAGAAAACCTCACCTTAAAGTAGTCAAGGAACTGTTTGAGAGTCATCTCTTCACCATTAGGCTGCAGCCCCTGCACCTCAAAGCGATCCCACAAGGTCCACTCTTGGTTATAGTACTGTAGGACAAACACAGGGGAGTCTAATATGGGCTAACCCAGATGATCCTAGCGTAACCACTGAACTTGAGTTTTTAAGATAGATCAATCACAACCTTCTTTCGTCCTAAGCCACCTGGGGCCCCATATCAGTGTGCAAGCAAGTGATAATCTTATTCTGACCAATGTGTCTACCAACAAGGCGATCCTGTTATCTTCTTCACTAATCTTCTACTTCCTTGACCTTCCCATTTAATATCTAACTATCCTGACCTTCTCATTACTTCTCAAAGATGCCAGTCACATTTGTACTTGGCACAATGCAAAGAACTGTATAATGAACGGACAGATGGTATACAAAGAGTATGGTACCCAAACATGCAAAGAGCATCATCTGCTATGAGTCAGCTGTCCAGGGATACAGGTGCACGCACACCCTACCCACCACATACATAAAGACTCACTCACTGATGGGCAAAACCAAAGGTTTTCATATAAGCAGGCCCCTACCTGGTGCCGGGGTGGGGCAAGAGGTTCAGAGAAGCTGAAGAAGGGCAGGGCCAAGTTCATAAAGCTGTTCTTATAAGATTCAAGCTGCCGGTGTCCCTGCACCACTTTATATAGCTCCAGACACACGAGGCCAACTATAGCTGCTGTGGTTGTGGCAATTGCAGGGATGATTTTCCCTGCAATCAGCTTGCTCTGCCAGAGAGAAGATGACCAGCAGAGGCCATCATTAGAGAGGTTCAGGGTCTACAGAGGAGGATAAATGTGGGAGACTCACCCTTGGGAAAGGGTGAAAGCTTAAGCTCTAAATACTACCATTACCTTATGCCGATCTGCAGGGGGAATATTATAATTTTCTGCTCGGAGGTTGGATGCAGCCACAATGAAATCCATATGAAAGTTGGTATTATCATCCTGTTGTGAATGAGAAGAGAGGACCAGTATGGAAGAGGGAGGGAGTGAGAAGAAAACAAGGTTTCTTGGCTACTAAGGATTCAACTATATTTGCACCTCAACACACTGCAGACCAGCCAAAGAATCTGGCAGGCCTAATCCCACAGAAGCCTATGATGCCTCAGCCTGTGTTCCCACCCTGTTGACGGTCCCAACCCTCCCCAGCACCTTTTCAAAGTTGATAGGGTACATCTTGAAACCAGGGAGTTTCTCTGGGCTGGGAAGCATGGCTTTGAGCTCCTGTAGGCGGCTATCATCTGTAGGAAGAGAGGGGCATGTTAGTCCTTTACATTCCAGGCCCGGGTATGAGGAGAAAGGAGACTAGAATGGGGCAGAGATTTCAGACAGCTCAAGGATCAGACAGATCATGGAGACACACTGCGGGAAAGTGCTGAGGGTGCAGGGAAATGTGGAACAGAAAACACCCACACAAGAAAGAAAGATGTAGACAGGAGTAGGACCATAAGAAAGAGATATAAATGGAGATGCTGAACAAAGATAATAGCAATAACAATGGATGTAGACAGTAACACTATTCAGAACATGTAAGGGATGGAAGCAGTCCAAGCGTCCATTCATGAATGAATGGCTAAAGAAGTCACATGTCCACACAATGGGCTATTACGCAGCTATCAAAAAGCCAGAGTGCTTTATGTTAGAGACAGAAAGACAACTACTTTAAGATGCCACTGACATGAGATATTTATCTCTAAGAATCCAACTTCATAGACACAGAAGACTGAACAGTAGTTGCCAGGGCCTGGGCAGGAGACTGGGGAATTACTTTAGCGTGGACAGAATTTCATAATTTAAAGGTGAGAAAGTCCTGGAGATGTTTCACAACAGCATTGATTTTATTTTAATGCTGCTAAACAGAACACTTAAAAATGGTTAACACTTGGGTGGCTCCGCCGGTTAAGTGTCCACATTTGGATCAGAGTCCTGGGATTAAGCCCCAAAGGGAGGCTCCTTCTCCCTCCCCCTTATCTGCTACTCCCCCTGCTTGTGCCTGTACATGATCTCTCTCTGTTGAATAAATACATTTAAACCTTTTTTTTAAGTGCTTAACACTATAAATCTTAGGTGTTTCTACTGTAACACTTTAAGAATGTAGGTTACGATACAGAGATAGGAGATTTTTTTTTTTAAAGATTGTATTTATTTATTTGACAGAGAGAGAGAGAGATCACAAGCAGGCAGAGGCAGGCAGAGAGAGAGAGGAGGAAGCAGGCTCCCTGCTGAGCAGAAAGCCCCATGCGGGGCTCGATCCCAGGACTCTGGGATCATGACCTGAGCCGAAGGCAGAGGCTTTAACCCACTGAGCCACCCAGGCGCCCCGAGATAGGAGATTTTAAAGAGTTCCACAGACATACATGGGAGATACTTGGAGGAGAGAGAAATGGTAACACAACAGAAATAGAGGGGAAGAAAATATGAGCAGCAGCAGTAGGGAAAAATGGGAAGAGAAGAGAAATGTGAACAGGATAAAATCAAAATGTGAAATGAATAATAGGAATGGCAGAGATATAAATTACGTATGGAGGATGGGCTAGAAGGAAATACATGCAGTGTTGACAACTCTAGAGATACACACAAAGAAATATACAGAGAGGAACAAGAGAGACGAGTTAGTTGGAAAAGAGCAGGATCGGGACAAATATACAGAGGAAAAAATGGAAAGATATATACAGAAAATATACAAAATAGAGACGGACTTAGAGAGTATCCAACAGATATGGGACAGCTAACAGGAGATTGAAGCTGGAAGTTGGAGGGTAGTTATAAATGGTAAGATGAGGAGGAAGACCTTGGTGAGGAAATGAAGAAAGACATGGAGGTCAAAACATACATTGAAAATACATACAGATGGAACTTGGGGATATGGATGGAGATCAGGAAGGAGTTGACCCGGGGAAGACATCAAAGAAAACTATTTGCCAACAGTCTGAAAAACAGAGGAAGAATAAAATGGAGGAAAGGAGAACAAAAATACAAACACACACACAGAAAGAAGATGTACAATTAATCCTGAGAGCCAGAATGGGAAAAAGAAAAATGGGAAGAGAAAGGAGGAATACATGAAAGAATTTTCTTCAATCACCCATCTTAACACTGGAGGAAACAAAGACCACAGGAAAGCATGGGTCAAACTCAGGCCTGGGAACTCAGAGCAGAGAAACCAGGACAACTAGTGTAGAAATGTGGACATAAGATAAATGGAACAGTGCTCTGAGCCAACTGGATTAAGCACCCTCACCAACAGAAGCACTGGCGTTTTGAAGCTCCCTGTCAGAGATGTGGATCCTGACACCAGACTTGGGGGCGAATTCAGGGATGTCCATAGACTGCAGAAGTATGGCCACAGCAGCTCGGTCCTGAGACCCCATCAGCCCATAGGTCTGGGCAAAGAGATTGGCAGCAGCCATCACATAATCCAGATGCAGGGGCTAGAAGGCAAGATATGGACTAGTGAGCAGATCGGTCCTCACCCTGGAAACTCAGGCCTTCTTCCCAGCCACCACTATCCACCCCAACCAAGGATAAAATGGTTAACAATAGAGGGAGGGAAGGGGAGACTTACATTGTTGACATCAAAGATGAGCGGGTGTGGACAGCGTTTGGGCCCAGACCAGAATAGGGCTCCAGAGCTTGTAAGCTAAGAGGATAGAAAGGGTTGGGGAGCAGGGCCTGAGAGGAGACAATCCTGACTCCTTATCTCAGACCTAGATGTCCCAGCTCACTATCCCTGGACATTGACTTTGTGATATATATGCAGAGCTATTTATCAGTATCTTACGAATTTTCAGGCATTAAACCAACTTAAATAACTTAGTAAGTACAAATTAATCCTCAAAAAACTCCCAAGATCTAGGTCATCATTATTCAGAGATGAGGATACTAATATGCAGAGAAAAAATATATGACTAGCTGTAAGTCAAATGAAGCTAGAATGTGAACAGATTGTACTCTTTTTTTTTTCTTTTTTTAAGATTTATTTACTTCTTTTGAGGAGAGGAGCGGGGGTAGAGGGAGAGGGAGAAACAGTCTTAGGCTAAGTACAGTAAGTCAAGCAGAGAAAGACAATTATCACGTGGTTTCACTTATATGTGGAACATAAGGAATAGCATGGATGACATTAGGAGGAGAAGAAAGGGAAAAATGAAGGGGGTAAATCAGAGGAGGAGACGAACCATGAGAGACTGTGGATTCCAGGAAACAAACAGGGTTTCAGAGGGTGGGGGTGGCCTTGCCAGTGATGGGTATTACGGAGGGAATGCACTGCACGGAGCACTGGGTGTTATACACAAACAATGAATCATGCACCACTCCATCAAAAACCAATGATGTATTGTATGGTGACTAACATAATATAATAAAAAATGTTAAGTATAAATAAATCAAAATCTTAAAAAAATGTAAAACTCAACACCAAAAAACAAATAACCCAACTAAAAATGGGCAGAACACACGAATAGATATTTTTCCAAAGTAAACATACAGATGACCAACAGACACATGAAAAAAAGTTCACCACCACCCATCATCAGGGAAATGCAAATCAAAACTACAATGAGATATAATCTCACACCCATTAGAATGGCTAAAATCAACAAAATAAGAAACGACAACTGTTGGTAAGGATGTGGAGAAAAAGGAACAGTCATGCACTGTTGGTGGAAATGGAAAGTGGTGCCACCACTGTGGAAAACAGTATGGAGTTTCCTCAAAAAGTTAAAAAGGGAACTACCCTATAACCTAGCAATTGCACTACTGGCTATTTACCCAAAGAATACAAAAATACTAATTCACAGGGATACCTGCACCCTGATGTTTATCACAACATTATGGAAACAGCCCCAAAGTCATTTAATGATAACTGCATAGATAGAAGATATGGTATATCTATACAACAGAATATTACCTGACCATAAAAAAGGAATGAAGTCTTGCCATTTGTAATGGCATGCATAGAACTAGAGACTGTTAGGCTAACTGAGTAAGTCAGAGAAAGACAAATACCATATGATTTCACACATATGTGGAATTTAGCAGATGAGCAAAGGGGTAGAGAGAGAGAGAGAGAGAGAGAGAGAGAGAGAGACAACCAAGAAACAGCCTCTTAACTCAGAGAACAAACTGATGATTAGCAGTAGCAACGTGGAGGGGGATGGGTAAAACAGGTAATAGGGAGTTGAGGGAAACTGGAAGTGGAGTATGAACCACGAGAGACTACGGACTCTGAAAAACAACCAGAGGGTTTTGAAGGGGCTGGGGGGTGGGAGGTTGAGGAACCAGGTGGTGGGTAATAGGGAGGGCACATACTGCATGGAGCACTGGGTGTGATGCCAAAACAATGAACACTGTTATGCTGTAAATAAACAAATTAAAAAAAAATTAAAAAAAAAAAAAGAACCAAGTTAAAAAAAAAACAAAAAAACAGGTAACAGGGATAAAGGAGTGCACTTATGATGAGTAGTGGGTATCACGTGGAAGTGCTGAATTACTCACTATATTATGCTCTTGAAACTAATACCAAACTGTATGATAAAACTAACTGGAATTTAAATAAAATCTTAAAAAAAAAAGATTTATTCATTTTAGAGTGGGGAGGGGCAGAGGGAGAAACTTTTTTTTTTTAAGATATTATTTGAATGAGAGAACACACAAGCAGGGGGAGTGACAGTGTGGGTGTAGGTTGAGAAGGATTCCCAGTGGAGCAGGGACCCTGATGCGGAACTCCATCCCAGGACCTTGAGATCATGACCTGAGCTGCAGACAAACACTTAACCGACTGAGCCACCCAGGTATCCCAAAGCACTGGCTCAGTTTTTCTTGAGGTCTTCTAAAATGGTCTTGGTGTGCCTACCATAGCTGAATTCGCTGTAACAAGAGCTCTTAGAACACTACCTGCTTCTAGAAAATGCATTCTGCCAAATGAACTCAGCAAGTATGTAATACCTGGTCAGGAGGAAAGTTGTGCAAAAGCTGGCAAATGTTGCTGGAGTACTGAGTGTGCCAGTGGTGGTAAGCCCAGGTCACACAGTCAGCCCAGGTCTGTGGCCGCTGTAGTACCAAGCTACGCTGCACGGCTTCCAGCATTTCCAGGGGTTGGGTGCCTGCCAGGCGCAGTGTCCGTTCCACAAACTTGGAGTCTCTGACAGGAATCAGAGGAAAAATGGGCAAGATTACACAGAGGCCCCAGGAGTGGGCTCAACTACATGGAGAGCTGGCCCCGACTTTCCAGTGGCAGGAGGCCTATACATTCATTAATTGATTCAGAACATGTGGCTGGTGCTGAGCCATACAGTGGATACAGTATGCTCGGCTGGCGTGTATGTAGAGCAGAAGTGAGAGAACATTTGGACAGGATTACTCACGTGAGATACTGGTTGACATTTTCTGCTGCGTGCTTAAAGAGACCTTCAAACTCATCGCGAGCCCACTGCAGACAAAGCAAAGACATTACATGGGGCTGAGACACAAAATGCGCTTCTGTAGGCACTAAAAGACCATCCGCTTGGATGCCTGGGTGGCTCAGTCAGTTGAGCTTCTGCCTCTGGCTCAGGTCATGATTCCAGGGTCCTGGGATCAAGTCCCATACCAGGTTCTCTGCTCAGCGGAGCTTGCTTCTCCCTCTGCCTGCTCTCCCTCCCTCTGCCTGCTCTCTCTCTGGCAAATAAATAAATAAAATACATTTTAAAAAAAAAGACCATTAGTGAGTGAAGCAATTGGGAACAATATGGCTATCACAAGATAACTAAGGAAGAAAGCCCCTCAAAAGTGCCCCTCAAACTACAAAGTCCTACCCTCGCAATTTAAAAACCAATGGCCTTGATCTGGGCAGTGGTTACACAAAATATACATACACATATATATATAGATGTATATATATATATAGAAAACTTATTCTTAAGATAGGTACACCCTCCTCTAGATGTGGTGTGTTTCAAGATGAAAGAACAAAGCTCACACCAAAAATAATACATGAATGATCCATACAGGTCAGGGGGACTGGACATAAAATAAGATACAAATTTTGCCCTCTGCAAATTACAAGGTCAGTAAATACAGCCACTGGTGAAGTGATCTGTAACCTAGAGATCCAGGTTCAAAGGCCAGCTCAGCCACAGTGCTGTGGCATACAAGGTAATGCCTTTATCTATGTATCCTTATTCTGAAAACATATTCCGTAAATGAAGGATCTATAACTCATGGGTTGATATGTTGAAATGACTATACATGTACGTATGAAAAGCTTACTTAAAACAGTGCCCAAGTACTCACTAAATGGTAAATACTTTACAAACCCTTGAGAGAAGTACTTCTCTCCTCCCTTTTTTCACATAAGGAATCTGAGATGTGAGGAGGTTAAGTCCTTAAAGAGTCACATAGGGAATTTATTTTAAGAGCTTGTTTTATAGTCCTTCTGCATGGGCGGCAAGGCAATAGAGTAACATCTAATAAAGGTTACAGGTATGGACACACACAAACGCACATATATGTCTGCAAACATACACGTGTGTACATGTACATATGCATACACACAGGCTGAGATGGAGACACAGGTACACTGCAGTGAATATATCAGTTTAAATACATCCATGGTACAGTTATTGGTAACTGCTGGGTTGGAAGCAAGTAGGTGAAGCAAGTAGTTCTGTTTCTCCTTATCTTCCTCCTACTCCCATACTCTGAAATACGGTCTTTAAGGGCTGCATTAAGAATCATAACACATAATTAATACATAATACATAATTCATAATACAGTGGTCATCCTCGGGTTCAGAGAACAGTGGAATTTGAGTTAGGTTCTGGGTATTGGTTAAATAGGTATGTTTACTTTGTCCATTTAGACAATACGTACACTGTTGTGTATGTACGTTATAGACACAGAATCATCCTGACATGCCGATTCTTAAACATATGGTGTGCAACAGGAAGGGGAATCCAAAAGTGGGCTAAATATTACAAGTAATAAAGAACTAGCAGAGATAATGCTAAGAATTTAGTTTTTAGCCAGAATATAATCTGTTTATATAAGATCACACTTTCTTTTCTCAAATGGAAGTTCCGTAAAATACATTACATATTATATGAATACCCATCTCTGGGTCTACAAACTAAACATTTTTAAGTTAAATGAATCATTTAGTAAGGCTTAGACTGAAGGGTGTAAAACGAGAGAAAGAGATTTGAAGAAAAGGTACATGTTACACTGGCACTTACATCACCTGAATGACAAGTCAGGTGGCTGAGAGGCTGTTAGGTGCCTGTCCCTTCCACCTCTCCCTCCCTCCAAAAGTGATCACCTGCAGTGTGTGTTCGATGGCATTGGGGAAGTTCTTCAGTGTGCAGATAGGGATGGACTTCTCAGGAGGGTCCTGGCTGGAGCTGTACGACTCTGTCAGGAAGGGGATAACCACCTGCACGCTGCCCTTGGTGCCCAGTGTGCCTGACTCCAGCAGTGGTTTACGGTAGTACACACAGCGGCGGTCTACATACATGCCTGTGGGAAGACGACGCGGGGTGGTAACATTAGGATGGGACAGGAGGACAGATACACCCCCAAACACACACATACTACTCTGCCCTTGTCCTTAACCCCCTCCCCAAACTCACGAGCATCCATATTGTCCAGGGCGCTGGCAATACCATCAAGGTTCTGGAAGAAGCTGTCGTCATAGATATGCTCTGTGTCAGGGCCAACACGATTCTGATGGCTCATTACCCGGATGTACGGATTTATCTGGCGCACAGCTGCAGCAGCTGTTTCAGATTTCAGTTTCTGGGTAGGGGTGGAGGAGGAGCTGTCATTCATATGTTCACCCTATAAACCTTTAGAGAGTTGTTCTGACAACTGGTTTATCTAATGGTGGGCAAGATCTACACTCTGAGTTCAGTAGGCTCCCTTCTTTAGCAGCAGCCTGACAAGTGTCACATGGCTGAGGCTGTGACAAACAGGCCCGAGGGGGAGCAGAAAAGGAACAATAAACCAAGTAGGAGACAACGGATCAAGTATCTGCAACATTCACTGCTTTTGACTTAACAACATCCAGAACTGGGATGCCGTTACCCAGATAAAGCCAAGGTCCTTGTACAAATATAAACAGTATACTCTGAAAGCCCAAGTCAGTCAGGTCACATTCTTCTTTTGCTCAAAACCCTCCACTAGCTCCCACTTTCACTTAGGGTATGAATTGGCCCATATTACTTCTACAGCCTCATCTCCTACCATGGTCCCTTCTGAATGACCTCTCTGTTCCAATGAGCTATTATTCCAACATCAGAATTTTGCTCAGGCTGTTACCTTTACCCAACACATTGCTTCCTAAATTACTTTCTCATTCTCTATCATCCAAGTCTTGAGGAAATGCGACCCTTCCACTGAGGACTTCCTTTACCACACTGCAAACCACTCTCCATGGCACTTCCCTCTCATCCTGGTTTTTCATGTTTCATTGTACTTTGCACCATCTTAACATCAGCCATGTACTTGGCTATTGTAAATTACTGTTTATTGCATCCATCCTCAAAATAAGGATCTTAAGAAGAGCATCTTCTATGTGCGGCTACAGCTACAAGAATTCCCTGTGCTAGGAATTTAAACTACATCAAAAACTAATGACGTACTGTATGGTGACTAACATAGTTTATTTATTTTTAAAGATTTTATTATTTATTTATTTATTTGACAGAGAGAGAGATCACAAGTAGACAGAGAGGCAGGCAGAGAGAGAGAGGAGGAAGCAGGCTCCCTGCTGAGCAGAGAGCCCGATGTGGGACTCAATCCCAGGACCCTGAGATCATGACCTGAGCCGAAGGCAGCGGCTTAACCCACTGAGCCACCCAGGCGCCCCGTGACTAACATAATTTAAAAAGAAAATTTAAGGGCGCCTGGGTGGCTCAGTGGGTTAATCCTCTGCCTTCGGCTCAGGTCATGATCTCAGGGTCCTGGGATCGAGTCCGGCAATGGACTCTCTGCTCGGCAGGGAGCCTGCTTCCTCCTCTCTCTCTCTCTCTCTCTCTGCCTGCCTCTCTGCCTACTTGTCATAAATAAATAAAATCTTTTAAAAAAATTTAAACTGGTAAAATTTTGTTATTCGTTGATTTGAAAATGGAATGATTCCATTACACAGTAGAAATATAAATATGAAAAATGTTTTCCAATACAAAAACGTCAGTCACAAAATCCAAATTATATGTACATTTTTACGAATGTTTTAAGTTATGTAATCTCTTAGGAGGCAGCTGGATTCTCTTCTCTACCACATTTCAATCTGTTAAATGTATAACAGAGGAAATACTCAGTTTTACATAATATTTTAATAGCATTTTCAGATAACTGTTGATATTGAAAAAAAATCAAAACCTGAGAATAACAGTGTTTTAAAGTGGAGATGCAAGGTAAGATCTTCAATCTGTACCACTATCTACTGGTTTGATTTGCGCTTTGAATGGATCCTTAGGTACTGCTCTCTCTTGTACCATTCTGCATTTCTTCAGTTGGGAGGGGGGAGTTTCTGAGTTAGGGAAGTCTTCCTAAAGTACCATCGAAATTTTACCTGACAAAGTAAGAGTAAAATGTCAAATGATGTCTTGGTAGTCTTAAAACAATTATGACCTTGGGGACTTGATGAAAAGTGTTGTGGACCTCCAGTCTTTTCTCACTAGACAAAGGCAGAAAGCTCTCCTTTGCTATGTTATGCATTCCAAATATCTAGGGCAGTGCAGAATAGCAGGATGACAAAATGAAACAAAAGACTCTGAGTAGCCAGAAATAACACAGAAGACTTCTCATACTGATCCTCCAAGATTGAGGGAGGAAAAAAAAAGTGGGGGTATGTATAAAATGATGAATGAAATGTAAAGACATGGTAAGTATTCAATTATCTGCAGAAAGAATGAGTGGTAGAAAAAAAGAGAGAAGAGAAAAGCAGAAAGAAAAATAGAGACAAAAAGACCTAAGCTACTAAGATTAAGGACAAGAAATATAGGAGAAAAGAGAGAGAAGCAGCTCATCCAGTTACCAGGTGTAACTACTCACCGTGACATCCCAGGGCCGGAACAAAAACTGTCGATTGAGATTGGACTTCTCAATGGTATCCATGTCTGTAACAGTGATTGCCCCATTCTCCCCACAGCCTAGACCAATCATGGCAAAGTTCTTGAGGAGTTCACAGCCAATGGCCCCTGCACCTACCTGAGAGGTTGCCAAGAAGAGAGACACAAAGAGTGAAAGCAAAGCAAAGAAACCTGTTAGTCCTCACTTCCCCTGAAGATACTGAGAAAGGGTAAGGGGGTCCTGTATTACATATTCAAATCCTAGAGGATTTGAATGTTTTAAGTTATGTAATCTCTTAGGTGGCTAGAAATCCTAGAGGATTTCTTAGACTGTCATCTAAGAAAGAAGGCCCCGGATGGCAGAATAAAGGCACATTATCAGGCTTTCCTGTGTGTGAGGAAAATGGAGAAAGGGAGGAGATGAGGGCACAAAACCAATTACCCTCCCTTGTGAGGCAGGAGACTCTAGAAAAGATTGGCCAGAGGCAAGTAAAGATGACTTGGCTGGTCCACCATGGCATCACTCACCAAGAAGTAATTTTGCTTGCCCAGCTTCTCTTGCAGGTCTGAGCCAAATACAGCCACCTGCCCATCATAACGGTTCTGGCACTGTGTCACGTGAAGGGAGGAGGATCAGAGACGAGCTGCCTTGCAGAGACCCCAAATAATACGCTCCCCATGGGGACCCCCTCACATACCGGGCGACATCTGTCCTCTGTGAGGGCCTGCCTGTCCTCGGGGAGACACTCAAGTGCATCAAAGTACAGCCATTGCATAAGAGGCATAAACTTCCCAGAGCAGGCCTGAGGAGATGGTAAGAAATGGGAGGTCATCAGTGCTTAATGAAAATCGGACCCAGAAGGACAGCCAGGGATGGAATCAGGAGGGTACCTGGTCTGTGCTCAGCTCTGCCCTCTTTACCCACACTGACCTTCACAACTTCCTGGGCAGCCAAGCCCCCAATAAAGGCGTTTATGGGTGCCAGATCCCCAGCAGCCACATATGCGAGTTTTCTAATAAGGTCCTCATCCAGGGAGTCCTGCTGCACCACTGGCAGGGCTTGGGCATTCACAGCCTGGGCTAAGGCCACCAGAGCTGTAGCATCCTCCTGGAAAGGCAAACAGGGCCAAGAGAGGACCAGTCAGGCCAACTGTGGGAATGAGACAGAGAGACAGTAGATGGGAGAGCAGGTGAGGCTTTGGGCCAAAGATGCCGGCTGGCTTGCCCACTCATCTACCTCATTGTGGGGCCGAGGAGACCGGCCATGCTGAGCACAGAAGCGGTGCAGGGCCTGGAAGCCAATGTGCAGCTGACCAGGGCGAGGAAACTTGGCAAAATCCGTTATCACAAAGTCTGGCTCTGCCAGTGAGGCTAGCAAGGATTTCTGTGGAGAGTGGGATATCAGCACCAGAGAAGTGAAAATCCTAGAGGTATAGAACCCTACAGCCCACCTCCACACATACTTACAAAGCTGATCTTCTTAGGTACTTTAACCTGACTGACAATGCCTCCCCGGGTATACTCAGAGAAGCTGGAAGTGTCACAGATACTAAAGGTATAGGGACCTAAGGGAGGAAAAGAACGGAGTGTCTGTTACTTCAACCACCATTCCTCCTACCCCACCACAGAGAACCAACAGCACCATCAAAACAAGAATGAAAATCGATCTTGACCCAGTCTACGCTAAAACAAACTATTCAAAATACAACAGGGAGGGAAAACAAACAAACACAAAATAAGTCAAGTAGCTTAATATGCACCTAATTGGAGTTCTGGAAGTCGTAGAGGATGAGGAGAGAAGGGAAGGGACGGGAGGGATAGAAAGGGGAGGCAAGAAGAAGGAGTGATATTTTGAAAAAAATTGTGGCCAGTAATTTTCCAAACCCAATACAACTGTAAGCCGACAAATAACATAGTTAAATAAACCCAAACAAAAGAAATTGGAGAAAAATGCACTAAGGTACATTGTCATGATCACATACATTGTTAATCATCAGTGGTAGAGAAAAAGAGCACATGACATACATAAGGAACGAAGAAAAGAATGAAAGCATACTTCTGGTGGAAAATAATGGAAGCAAGACAATACAGCAACATCTTCTAAAAGAAAAGAAAAACTGTCAAATCAGAATTCCAATGTCCACATAAATGGCTTTCAAGAACATAGGCAAGTAAAGAACATTTAAATCTCTAAAACACTAAACGAATCACCACCAGCAAATCTCATGAGTACAACAAATGGTAAAGGACATCCCTCAGGTAGAAAGAAAACTATACTAGATGTAAAATCTGGATCGACAGAAAATAAAAAATGGATTTAAAAAAAACACAAAAAAACCTTATTTTCTTAATTCTTTCAAGTCCCTCTCTCTTTTTTTAAGATTTTCTTTATGTATTTGATAGAGAGAGAGATCAAAAGTAGGCAGAGAGCCAGGCAGAGAGAGGGGGGAAAGCAGAGTCCAATGGGGGCTCAATCCCAGGACTCTGAGATCATGACCTGAGCTGGGGGCAGAGGCTTAACCCTCTGAGCCACCCAGACGCCTCTCAACTCTCTTTAAAGCAATAGGTTTTAAATCCAAGCAAACGTATTGAGGAGTTTATGACAGAGAGAAAATACACATGGGGAACCAGGAACTGGGAATATTCTGTTGTAAGGCTTTTTTTTTTTTTTTTTTTTTTACATGAGGTGATAAAGTGTTACTTAGAGACTATACACTAAATATATATAAAGTTCTGTATTATAAATTCTAAGGCAAACAAGCAAAAAGAGATACAGTGAACAACTAAGCAGGAAATAAAATCAAACACTAGTGGCATAAGCTTGCCTCTATAGTTCAGCTCACATCTATTTGGTAAGGTCCCAAGGACACATCTCTCCTAAATGTTAGCTCAGGTTTCGAAAGGCATCTCTTCTTGGCCTTTGGTCTAATTCATGCTACAGTTGTGTGTCACATTTTGGCCTCTCAATCAGCCCACGGCACTCCCTTTGGTTCAGGCAATCATTTCTTGTGCCCAGCCCTGACATACCCAGGACTTGGATCTCCATGGGGTAGGTGTCATTGAGTTCATCCATGCCCTGGACTTCTGTGAAGGAGACAAAGTCACCGCTCTCAAATCCATGCCGGGCCTCATCTAGGCAGGTGACAACACCTGGGCTATCCTAGTTCAAAGAAAAGTAAGCCTCAGGGGTAGGCTCCGGGTACCATGAGGAGACAGGGAGAATTACTGCTGCCCACCTTCCTGCCAGAACCCTTGGGGTGGATCTCCTTACCTTTGTAACCATAGATACCATAGCACTGAGAGGCTGCTCCCCATTGGAATCTGTAAGGATCATTTCCTCTCCAAAGTCACAGAACAACTGCCTGTAGGAGACAACAGGGCTAGAGCCCAAAACCTGTGCATCCAGGTACTCTATGAGCCCTTCAAGATGCAGTGAGTAGCTGCTAAGCAAACTCAGCCCCTTTCTTCTGGCGATGAGACGGCACTCATGCCAAATAAGGAAAGCTAAATATACAAAATCAAAACCTAGGCTTGGGTTGGCTGGGAGAAGTATGAGTTCAGTGGGAGCAAAAGGATCTTGCCTGGGCCTGGCAGGTGCTTGGGAGAAAGTGAGAGGCAGGCACTCACCCAAACAGGCCACGTGTGTCTGCCACGACCAGCTTGATTCCATGGCCATGACAGAACTCACCCACCTGCAGCTGGTCCTCCAAGGGAGTGTTGGTGAGGACCACCACCTATACAGAGAAGGAGGCTCAGACACAAGGCTTGGCAGTGGGGTGCAGGAGAGTTAAGAAAATAAAGGAGAAACGCGGACTGGGGTGGGTGAAGTGTCACGCAGTCCAGCACTGGTGGGGTGTCAGGAATGTAAACTTTGCTGGCTCAGTCTTCTTCTATTTATAAAGTATCTATCTGTGTCACGCTCAGTGAGAGCAAGCTCACTGATGGGAAACAGGATTCCCCAGACTCAGATAAGAAAGGTAAAGAGGTCCTGAAAAGACCAACAAACTCTTTTATTTGACAAACACAAAACCCTGCCTTCCCACCACCTAACAGTATCAGGGGAGACAAAAATGAATCATACTCTGGTCCCAAAGTCCAAGTTTATGCCCCCATATTCCACCCTCAATTGCTTCAATTCAAAAATAAATAAAATACCTGCTCAGATCTGGTCTGTGGGGATTTGTGTCTGTTGTTCCCTAGTCCTACACCAGGAATTTCACTATCCATTTCCTCTGGGAAACCCTACACAAGTATATCAGTACCCACAGTCCCCTCTTTCCAGTCTAGCTGTTTAACAAACACACATTTGGAACTTCCATTGTGCCAACTGCTCTTCTAAGTATTTAACCATCACAAAAACTTTGAAGTCATTATTGCTATTATTTCCATTCTACAGATACAAAAATAAAGGCAGATAAACTAAGTATCTTGTTCACTGCCAGGCAACGGCAAGAGCGAGATACCCACCCACCAAGGTATTTTGCTTCAGAGTTCAGTGTTCACAAACACTGCATCACAGAATTTGGCCATTCCTTCCCTTCTGAAAAGCTGTGAGATCCACCCACCCCGCCCCCCCCACCGGACAGTATCCAGGATCTAATTCCTGCCTACATCTCTGAGGCTCCCCCCATGAAACCTAAACACTGGGACAGTCTATTTAGTAACTCCTCAAATGACCAAGCAGAAACAGAATCTGGGAAAATTAGGCAAGAAGCACGATGCAGCAAGGTACCTGGAAACCACTAAGGAAGTCCTCAGTGAGGGTACCAGTAAAAGCGGTGACTGGCACATAGCTGTTGAGCTCAGCAAGGCGGGGCTGTGATACCTCAGCCCGGTTTTTACCAATGTCCTCCTCCCGCAGGTAGAACTACAACAGGGTATAGGAAGAGAAGTAAATGCAAAGCTCAAGGGGGGGGTGGTATCTTGGCAAAGGTAGTAAAGGAGCCAGGAAGAGGAAGGTACCTGGGAGGAGAGGTCAGCCCATTGGGCAGTGCCCTGGTCGTGCAGGGTGACAGCTTTGACCCCACCAAGGATGATATTCTTGGCAATTTCCACCCCTAGGCCCCGGAGGCCTGATACCAGTACACTGGATGACTGGAGATGCTTCATTGCCTCATGGCCAAGCACATACCTGCCAGGTTGGGAGAGAGTCTGGGTCAGGACTTGACGGAATCAATACCATCTTTTCTGTGCCCCTTCCCACTCCACATCCCCATACTTAGCCAGACTTACAGCTGTCGGGAGTAAAGACCCTCATCTATGTCTGTTTCCCTCTCTTTTTTTGGCATTCCCTAGGAATGAAGAGGGGAAAACACGTTCCGGGGCTTAGCAAGAAAGGAACTTAAATAGTTAACAAACTGCACTCTCTTACACCCTGCACCCCACCTATGAGTCTTTAAGGAGAAGATACTCACGTTGGTCGGTCCCGAGGGCACGTTAAACATTGCTGAACAGGTAGAAGGGCAATCACAACTTGGTTTTGGATCAGGCCCAGGCACACAGCGATTCTTGGAGAGTGGCGAGCTGGACATCTGAAAGAAAAGGGCTAGAGGTGAGCCCTCTGTGGTGGGTAGCCTTTCTTGTTGGTGGCAAGTTTGGAGGAGGGAAGGCCTTAACTACTAGCAGCGCTTTTTAAAGAAGAGAAAGATAAAGAAGAGATGCTACATGTTGGGGTTGCTGTGAGGAAGTGAAAAGAGGAGGTTAAGCTCAGATGCAGCTGCAGGGTGGATGGTAAGAGAGTGCCAGTTTAACTCTTTAAGCTCCATTCCTGCTAACCTCTGGAATGCCTCCCTCACTTCCCATTCCAAGGGAATGCAAAAAAAAAAAAAAAAAAGAAAGAAAGAAAGAAAGACAGACAGACAAGACGGTTCAGGCCGAAAGGACTGAGAAGAGGCTCGCTAGAATCTGAAGTTCTCTGGTCAGTCGGTAACTCTGAGCGCACACAGTCAGTAGATGCTGGGAGAGCACTCTACTCTGGTGGAAATCATGGGGAAGGGGATATCTGATAATGGTAAGGAATCCCACGAAGCAGAAAGCAGAAGGTGAGGGCACCTGAGGGAACACCTGAAAGGCTCTCAGGGAAGACTACAATGTGTGACGTGGAGTCAAGGGACACTGAGTGAAGCTACGGCAGCTGTTGACTTTTGAATTCACAGACAGGCCTCGGATGAGGCTGGGAAGACTTGTACCGGACAGAGGTGGTTAGGACCCAAATCGATAGGGGCAGATACTTATGGAAGTGAGGGCGGCACTGGGAGAATCCTCTGATGGAGGACAGCTTTGTGCAAACAGTTCCTGTGTGATGTTCGCCAGTGACGAGGCTCGCAGGGAAGATAGATCAGGGTTATCTGGAAAGAATGCTGGGACCACAAAGAAAGAGACTCTTCAAAAGTAGATACGGAGGGCTTGTCACTGAAGGGCAATGCGGGGCCCAAAGGAGTTTCTCATGGAAGAGGCTAAGGTCTTGAGGAGTTAGGGGAGGTGGGCCATTAATTACAAATGCTGGGTCTAGAAGGGGATGCAGAAAGAAAGACGTCTTTAGGACTGGGTAGTGAAGTCGAACGTAGAAACAAAGCAACAAATATCTGAATAGAAACGCTGGATCCGGAGGATCTCTGGCAGAAGAAGCTATGATGAGAGATGTGAGGAAGAAGTCTCTGACAGAGCGCCAGGCCTAGATGCTCTGCATAGTCTGGTCCGTGTTTTTAGCTTTGCAAGGTGACCAGGAAGACGATGTCAGCAAGCGATGGGCCGTCTGAAAACAAAGTTCCTCAAAAACCTTTTCTGGGGGAAATGGAAGTCAAATAGAACTTCCGAGACCACGGTCTGGTCCCCTTGGAGGCTGTGAGAAGTGCTGGCAGACGAATGGATAATTTTGGTTTAAAATCCTTGATGGCATATGTTCGCTAGGTACGTTCAAACTGCTGACTTTAGCCGCTCTGTCTGCAAAGGAATGAGATTTGTGCCTAGGTACGTTTGACCTGAAACTTACTTAAAAGCTGGTACGGGGCCTTGGGAAACACTAGGTCACATTCTTAAAAACAAACGTGGGGCCCGCCCCAGGATCAGCCCATAGGCTGCCGCCACAGAGACCCAGCTCAGGCCCCAGCAAAGTCCCAGAGCATCACGCCCCGGGCCAGGGAGGCGCCTTCACTGACCCTTAGTTACCAGCGCTGCGTCCACGGATCGCCCCGCCGCCCACTCCTCACGCAGCCAAAGCAAGCCCAGCAGCCGCCCTCCTTGTCCTCCTCCGTCCCCGCGGACTGGCTAGCGGAGAGTCACACTGCCACAGCCTTCCCCCTCTCCTGGCAGTCCCTTCCACGAACGAGGCCTCCTTTACCTCAACCGCCGAAACAAGATGGCAGCCGCGGAGCCCGAGGTTGAAAAGAGTCGTTTGGTGCTACTCCCGTCGCGCCTCATTGTGAATCACGTATGACGTCAGCAGCCTTTGTGCGACTCATTACGCCGCCGGCTGTGGGCAGGAGGAGCGCCACTCCGTCTGGTGGCTGCCTCGGGTAAAATGGGTATAAGTTAGTATACACATAATTCCGGCACTGAAAAGCTCATGGAAAATAGCAAAGTTCACGTAAAGCTCCCGTGTTTTGCTCACGCTCACGAATTATGCATGGCACTGTGTAACACAGAAGTCAGGTCAAGTCCGCGCCGAAAAACGGACCGAGCAAGCAGGCGACAAACTGAAGCCGTGATAAAGGTTCCCACAATGACTCGTAGGTTTTGAGCCATGGAATTTAAGCCTTTACAATTTCAAATCCGCTGTCAGAACAGACCGATTTCCACTCCAACCCCTGAACTGCACACTTGACTACAGACCAGTGCCTCACTTTCCCCTTCTGAGCAACTGTGATAACAACATCCGTCACTTTACCTCAGTATGAGTCATGAAGTTTGAAATAGTACGTATGTGAAAACATAATAAAATGAAAAGAACGTTGTTACCTAAAAACTTTACAACGTCGCCTTATACCATGAAACGTTACTTTTATATTTATTTATGTAAAACTCAGTTTTTTCATGCTAACAAAGATTATTTATGGTGAGGATGTACCCAGTCATCTCAGAAACCTTCGCTTCTAGGCATTGTGTCATTATAAGGCCTTGAAACACGCTTTCTGAGGGATACTGGAAAGCAAAGTGATCAATGTTATCAGTGCCCATTAAACAAGAAACACAGATGCTAACTAGATCATCAAAGGCACCAGGATGTGACAAAACTCAAGGCACATGTTAAGCACCCAATGCATTTCTGATGAATAATAATAAATGTCATATTGACTGATTGCTACAAGATGGCAAACCCTGTATCGAAAATATATTTCCATTAAGGACCTTAGGGAATCATTTGATGAAATTAACCCTAAAAACCATCTTGCCCGGCCCCCTTTCCTGTGGAAATTTTGATTAACAAGGCAATCTCTTTATCTGTCATAGATCTATTCAAATTTTCTGTTTAAAAAAAAAGTTTCCAGTGGCTTGTGTTTTTCTAGTAATTTGGATATTTTATCTACGTTAAGAAATCTGTGGACATTTTGATTTCTATTTTCCTGACAATGAGTGATGTAGAGCATCTCTTCATGTGTCTGTTGGATATCTATGTATCTTCTTTGGGGGAAAAAAAAAGTCTATTCAGATTCTCTGCTATTTTTTTGTTGTTGTTATTGACCTGATTAGTGATGATATATTTAGTGATTTTTATATATTTTGGATATTAAACTCATATCAGATTTTTAAAAAGTAATTTGTGGACATATAAGTATACCTAGTATAGTCTTTTAATTTTTTTTCAGTAAAGTTCCTAGTGATGTCCTTATTCCTTCTGGTTTTAGTAATGGAGTCATCTCTATTTTTTCCCCTTTTCGTCTAACCTAATGTTTGTCAGTTTTGTTAACTTTTTTAAAGACCCAACTTTTGACTTTTGTTGATTTTCTCTGCTCTGTTTACTCTCTCTAATTTTTATTTACATCTTAGCCTTTGTTATTCTCCTCTTTTTCTTTTTTTTTTCTTTTTTAATCTCTTTTTGTCTTGTGGTTATAATTTCTTACTCCTAGTTTCTTGAGATGTGAGTTTGGGTAATTGATTTGAGATCTTTTTTCCTCATGTGGGCGTTTACAGCTACAATTTTTTTTTTTTTTTTGAAACTGCTTTTGTTGCACCCCATGCTGTTTTACATATTGTGTTTTCATTTTCATTTATTTCAAGGTATTTTCTAATTTCCCTTGTGTATTCTTTTTTGGCCCACTGAGTATTTAAGGATGGGTTGTTTCATTTACACATATTTCTAAATTTCCAGAATTTCCTTCCATTACTGATTCTAGATTCATTCCATTGTGGCGAGAGAACATATTTGCTATGATTTCAATCCATTTAAATTATTGAAATTTATGTATGATCTAGCATATGGCCCATCTGGGGAAATACTGAATGTGCATTTCAGAAGAATGTGTATTCTATTGGTGGTGGTAGTGTTCTGTATATGCCTGTTAGCCCTGGTGGGTTATAATAGTGTTTATATCTTCTAGTTCACCAGTGACCTTTTGTTCTTGTGTCCCTCTTTGGATATAGTTAACCATTTCCCTCTCAAATTTTGTCTGTTTTTGACTCAGATATTTGGAACTCTGTTGTTAGGTAGGCATGTTTATAATTCTTGTATCTTTTGACAGGTAGACCTTCTTACCAGTATATAATGTCCTTCTTTGTAGTAAAATATTTTACTTAAAGTCTGCTTTGTCTGCTAACAATATATCCACCACTGCATGCCTTTGGTTACTACATGCGCGGAACTTTTTATAACATCTTTTGAGCTGAATCTGTTAGTCTGACTCTGCCATTTGGTTTAGACAGCATACAGTTGGATCATCCATTCTGCTTAGACTTTCACTTACAATTTTTCTCTTGAATAGATACCTACTTTATTTTATTGAAGTATTATTGACATACAATATTATATTAGTTTCAGGTGTGTAATACAGTGATTTGGCAATTCTATACATTGCACAGTACTCACCAAGATAAGCATAGTTACCCTCTATCACCATACAAAATTATTATAATAAGGACTACATTCCCTATGCTATAATTTTCATCCCTGTGGTATATTTATTTTATGATTGGACTTTTCTATGTCTTAATCCTCTTCACCTGCTTTACCCATCTGCCCAAATCGCCTCCATTAGTTTGTTCTCTGTACTTACAACTCTCTTCTGTTTTTTGTTAGTTAGCTCTCTTTAGATTTCTCATATAAGGGAAATCATATGACATTTGTCTTTCTCTTTCTGACTCATTTCCCTTAACATAATGCCCTCCACATCTATACCATTTTCCAGTTTTCGTTTCCACCAACAGTACGTAAGTGTTCCCTTTTCTCCACATCTCAGCCAACATTTGTTGTCTCCTGTGTTGTTGATTTTAGCCATTCTGACAAGCGGGAGGCGGTATCTCATTGTGGTTTTGATTTGTATTTCCGTGATGATGAGTGATGTTGAGCATCTTTTCCTGTGCCAGTTGGCTATTTGTATGTCTTCTATGGGAAAATGTCTATTCAGCTCCTCTCTCTGTCTCTTTATTTGGAGGAGTAGTATTTTTGGTGTTGAGTTGGAAGAGTTCTCTGTACATTTTGGATATTAACCCTTACCAGATATATTATTTGAAAATGTCCCCTCCCATTCTGTCGGCTGCTTCTTCATTTTATTGGAGGGTTCCTTTGTGAAACAAAAATGTTTAGTGTGGTGTAGTCCCAATGGTTTATTTTTGCTGTTGTTTCCTTTGCCTAAGGACACATCACATTGCTAAGGTCTGTGCCCAAGAGATTACTCCCTATGTTATTTTCTCAGAATTTTATGATGTTAGGTCTCGCATTTGTCCTTTCATCCATTTTGAGTTTATTTTTGTGTATGGTGTAAAAAAGTGGTCCAATTTCATTCTTTTACAAGCTGTCCAGTCTTCCAAACAGCATTCACTGGAGAGACTGTCTTTTCTCTATTGCATATTCTCATCTCCTTCCTTGTAGGTAAATTGGCAATACAACTGTGGGTTTAGTTTTGGTATCTCTAAACTTTCCCACTGACCTATGTGTGCATTGTTTTGTGCCAGTACCATACTGTTTCCATAACTTCATAGTGTACCATGAAATCTGAGATCGTGAAACCTCCATCCTCGTTCTCCTTCTCAAGATTGGTTTGCGTATTCAGCATCTTTTATGGTTCCATAAAAATTTTAGGATTATCCTAGTCATGTGAAAATGCTAATAGGGATTTGATTTGATAAGGATTGGTAGGGATTATATTCAATCTGTAGGTTGCCATAGGTAGTATGGACATTTTAACAATATCATTTCTTCCTATCCATGAGCATGGAGTATCTTTGCATTTGTTTAGTATTGCCTTCAATTTCTCTCTCTCTTTTTTTGTTAATTGTCCTATGATAGTCACCATAAAATATATCATTAGTTTTTGATGCAGTGTTCCAGATTTATTGTTTATATATAACATGCAGTGTTCCATGCGACGCATGCCTTCCAATTTCTTTCATCAGTGTTCTACAGTTTTGAGGGTACGGGTCTTTTACCTTCTTGCTTAAATTCATTCCTAAGCATTTTATTCTGTATAGTGCGATTGCAAATGGGGATTATTTTCTTAATTTCCTTATCTGCTACTTTGTGTATATAAATGCAACTAATTTCTGTATATTAACTTTGTATCCTGCAATTTTACTGAATTCATTTATTAGTTTAGTAGCTTTTGGGGGGAGTCTTTGAGTTCTCGCTACATAGTATCATGTCATCTGCAAATAGTGGAAGTTTTTCTTCTTTACCAACTTGGATGCGTTTTATTTCTTTCTCTTGTTGGATTGCTATGGCTAGGACTTTCAGTACACTGTTGAATAAAAACAGTGAGAATAAGCAATCTCTGTCTTTTAACTGGATATTTCCTAGTGAACCATTTTAAATATCTAAGGGTTTGTTTAAATGTCTTAGGTTTTTTTGTTCATTTTTGTTGTCTTAGTTCTGGATTTATTACTAAATATTTTAGGATCATTCTATTAGGAGTTGCCTTGGAGATTAAAATTGACATATTCGATTGATTTAATGCCAGCCTCATTTAAAAAATATGTATAAACTTTGATTCTTTGTGTCTTCACCTTTTTTTGTTATCACAAATGACATCTTTGTACACTGTATTCCCACCAGCATGGATTTATAATTTTTTTCTCTGTACACAAGGGGTTCATATTAGATAAGAGAGAAATAATTACTGCATTAATTCACTCTTATTGTTGTAACCAATTTCCACAAATAGATAGGGGTAAAACAACACAAATTATTCTCTTAACTCTTCTGAATATCAGAAACTTAAAACTCATTTTACTGGGCTGAAATCAAGGTGTCAGCAGGGCTGGCTCAGCTAGAGTCTCTGCTGGGATAACACATATTCTTGACACTTTCAATTTAGCAGCCTCCTGTATTCATGCACTCATGGCCTCTTTATCTTCAATTTCATCACTCCATGGCTCTTTTCTTTTTTATGTCTTTCTCTTCTATGACTTCACCTGCATTCCTCTTCCAAGGAACATGTCGAGACTGCTCGAATAACACAATATAATTTCCTCATCTCAAGGCTCTTAATCTTATCATATTTGTAACATTCCTTTTGCTAGATAATATAACATGCACAGGATCTGTGTGGACCCCTTTGAGTTTTGCCTTAATTTGAGCTTGTTTAGCTGGCCAGATGTGTAGATTGAGGATTTTCATCAGATTTGGGTATTTCTTTTGCTTTATATTCTTTTTTCTTTTTTTTTTTAACTTTTAATATTTTTTTATTTTTTTAATTAATTAATTTATTTTCATCGTAACAGTACTCATTGTTTTTGCACCACACCCAGTGTTCGTGCAATACGTGCCCTCTCTATTGCCTTCCACCTGGTTCCCCAACCTCCCACCCCATGCCCCTTCAAAACCCTCAGGTTGTTTTTCAGAGTCCATATTCTCTCATGGTTCATCTCCCTTTCAATTTCCCACAACTCCCTTCTCCTCTCCATCTCCCCCAAACTCCCTTCTCCTCTCCACCTCCCCATGTCCTCCATGTTCTTTGTTATGCTCCACAAATAAGTGAAACCATATGATACTTGACTCTCTCTGCTTGACTTATTTTGCTCAGCATAATCTCTTCCAGTCACGTCCATGTTGCTACAAAAGTTGGGTATTCATCCTTTCTGATGGAGGCATAATACTCCATCGTGTATATGGACCACATCTTCCTTATCCATTCATCCATTGAAGGGCATCTTGGTTCTTTCCATAGTTTGGCGACTGTGGCCATTGCTACTATAAACATTGGGGTACAGATGGCCCTTCTTTTCATGACATCTGTATTTTTGGGATACATCTGTATCTTTCTCCACATCCACTTCAACACATGTTGTTTGCAGTCTTGATATTTTCGGTCATTCTAACTGGTGTCAGGTGGTATCTCAATGTAGTTTTAATTTGAATCTCCCTAATGGCTAGTGATGATGAACACTTTTTCATGTGTCTGATAGCCATTTGTATGTCTTCATTGGAGAAGTGTCTGTTCATATCTTCTGCCCATTTTTTGATATGATTATCTGTTTTGTGTGTGTTGAGTTTGAGGAGGTCTTTATAGATCCTGGATATCAACCTTTTGTCTGTACTGTCATTTGCAAATATCTTCTCCCATTCCGTGGGTTGCCTTTTTGTTTTGTTGACTGTTTCCTTTGCTGTGCAGAAGCTTTTGATCTTGAAGTCCGAAAAGGTCATTTTTGCTTTTGTTTCCTTGGCCTTTGGAGACATCTCTTGAAAGAAGTTGCTGTGGCTGATATCGAAGAGGTGACTGCCTATGTTCTCCTCTAGGATTCTGATAGATTCCTGTCTCACGTTGAGGTCTCTTATCCATTTCGAGTTTATCTTTGGGTACGGTGTAAGGGAAGGGTCGAGTTTCAGTCTTCTACATATAGCAGTCCAGTTTCCCCAGCACCATTTATTGAAGAGAATGTCTTTTTTCCATTGTATATTTTTTCCTGTTTTGTTGAAGATTATTTGACCATAGAGTTGAGGGTCCATGTCTGGGCTCTCCACTCTGTTCCACTGGTCTATGTGTCTGTTTTTATGCCAGAACTGGGCTGTCTTGGTGATCGCATCTTTGTAGTAAAGCTTGAAATTTGGTAAAGTGATGCCGCCAGTTTTGTTTTTGTTTTTCAACATTTCCTTAGCAATTCGGGGTCTCTTCTGATTCCATACCAATCTTAGGATTATTTGCTCTAGCTCTTTGAAAAATATCGGTGGAATTTTGATCGGAATGGCATTAAAAGTATAGATTGCGCTAGGCAGTATAGACATTTTAACAATGTTTATTCTTCCGATCCAAGAGCATGGAACAGTCTTCCATTTTTTGTGTCTTCTTCAATTTCTTTCATGAGTGTTCTGTAGTTCCTCGAGTACAGATCCTTTACCACTTTGGTTAGGTTAATTCGCAGTTATCTTGTAGTTCTTGGTGCTATAGTAAATGGAATTGATTCTCAAATTTGCCTATCTGTATTTTCGTTGTTAGTGTATAAGAAAGCCACTGATTTCTATACATTGACTTTGTCTCCTGCCACGTTACTGAATTGCTGTATGAGTCCTAGTAGTTTGGGGGTGGAGTCTTTGGGGTTTTCCATATAAAGAATCATGTCATCTGTGAAGAGAGAGAGTTTGACTTCTTCATTGCCAATTAGGATACCATTATTTCTTTTTGTTGTCTGATTGCTGTTGCTAGGAGTTCTAATACTATGTTTAACAAGAGTGGAGAGAGTGGGCATCCTTGTCTGTTCCTGATCTCAACGGGAAGGCTGCAAGCTTTTTCCCATTGAGGATGATATTTACTGTGCGTCTTTCATAGATAGATTTGATGATGTTCAGGAATGTTCCCTCTATCCCTATACTTTGAAGCGATTTAATCAGGAACGGATGCTGGATTTTTGTCAAATGCTTTTTCTGCATCAATTGAGAGGACGATGTGGTTCTTCTCTCTTCTCTTATTGATGTGTTCTATCACATTGATTGATTTGCGAATGTTGAACCAACCTTGCAACCCAGGGATGAATCCCACCTGGTCATGGTGGATAATCTTTTGAATGTGCTGCTGGATCCTGCTTGCTAGGATCTGGTTGAGAATCTTAGCATCCATATTCATCACTGATATTGGTCTGAAATTCTCCTTTTTGGTAGTGTCTTTGCCTGCTTTGGGGATCAGCGTAATGCTGGCTTCATAAAAAGAGTCTGGAAGTTTTCCTTCTGCTTCAATTTTTTGAGACATCTTCAGGAGAATTGGTGCTATTTCTTCTTTGAAAGTTTGGTAGAATTCCCCAGGGAATCCGTCAGGTCCTGGGCTCTTGTTTTTGGGGAGGTTTTTGTTCACTGCTTCAATCTCGGTACTAGATATCAGTCTATTCAGGTTGTCAATTTCTTCCTGGTTCAATTTTGGGAGTTTGTAGTTTTCCAGGAATGTATCCATTTCATCAGGTTGCTTAGCTTATTGGCATATAACTGTTGGTAATAATATCTGATGATTGTTTCTATTTCCTTGGTGTTAGTTGTGATCTCTCCCTTTTCATTCATAATTTTATTAATTTGGGCTTCCTCTCTTTACTTCTGGATTAGTGTGGCCAATGGTTTGTCGATCTTATAGATTCTTTCAAAAAACCAGCTTCTAGTTTCATTGATATGTTCTACTGTTTCTCTGGTGTCTACCTCCTTGATCTCTGCTCTAATCTTGATCGTTTCCCTTCTTGCATGTGGAGTTGGTTTGATTTGTTGTTGATTCTCCAGTTCTTTAAGGTGTAGAGAGAGCTGGTATATTCTGGATTTTTCAGTGTTTTTGAGGGAGGTTTGGATGGTATGTATTTCTCCCTTAGAACCGCCTTTGCTGTATCCCATAGGTTTTGGACCGAAGTGTCTTCATTCTCATTGGTTTCCATGAATTGTTTAAGTTCTTCTCTGATCTCCTGCTTGATCCATGCATATTTAAGGAAGGTGGTCTTTAGCTTCCAGATGTTTGAGTTCCTTCCAAACTTTTTCTTGTGTTTGAGCTCCAGTTTCAAAGCATTGTGATCTGAGAATATGCAGGGAATAATGTCAGTCTTTTGGTATCAGTTGAGTTCTGCTTTGTGACCGAGTATGTGGTCTATTCTGGAGAAGGTTTCATGTGCACTTGAGAGGAGTGAGTATTCTGTAGTTTTAGGGTGGAATGTTCTTATATGTCTATGAGGTCCATCTGGTCCAGTGTTTCATTCAATGCTCTTAATTCTTTATTGATTTTCTGTTTCGATGATCTATATATTACTGAGAGAGGCGTATTAAGATCTCCTACTATCAATGTATTCATATCAATGTGACTCTTTATCTTGATTAATAGTTTTCTTATGTAATTGGCTGCTCCCATATTGGGGGCATAGGTATTTACAATTGTTAGATCATCTTGGTGGGTAGTCCCTGTAAGAGTGATGTAGTGTCCTTCTGTATCTCTGACTACAGTCTTTAGTTTAAAATATAATTTATCTGATATGAGAATCACTACCCTGGCCTTCTTTTGAGGCCCATTGGTATGAAAGATGCTTCTCTATCCCTTCACTTTCAGTCTGTGTGTATCCTTAGGTTCAAAATGGGTCTCTTGTAGACAACATATGGATGGGTCCTGTCGTTTTATCCAATCTGCAACCCTGTGTTGTTTTATGGGTGTGTTTAGGCCATTCACATTGAGAGTGATTTTTGATAGATAGGTTGTGATTGACATCGTGTTACCTTTGAAGTCTTTCTGTCTGTAGATTGTCTCTATTTCTGTTCAATGATATTCTTAGGATTTTTTCACCTGTATATAACCTCCCTTAATATTTCCTGCAGTGTCAGCTTGGTGGTTGCCTAGTCTTTTAAGCCTTGCCAGTCTTGGAAACTCTTTATCTCTCCATCCATTTTGAATGTCAGTCTTGCTGGGTAGAGTATTGTTGGCTGCATGTTCTTCTCATTTAGTACTCGGAATATATTTTGCCAACTCTTCCTGGCTTGCCAGGTCTCTGTGGACAGGTCTAACGTTATTCTAATGGGCTTTCGACTGTATGTAAGGAGACTCTTTGTCCTAGCTGCTTTTAAGAGGGTCTGTCTAGAAGCATTAATTCCTCATTCTAACTATCAGGTGTCATGAGGACTTTTGAGAATCTAATATCTTGGGGCAAAACGACTCTGCCTTTGTACATGAACATTGTTTCCATTCGTGAGATTGGGAAAATTTTCATAGACAACTTCTTCCACTCTATCTTCTAGACCTCTACTTTTTCCTCCCCTTCAGAGATTCCAATAATTCTGACGTTGGAATGTTTCATGGCATCATTTATTCCCCTGATTCTGTTTTCATGGCTTCTGAACTGTTTGTTCCAGGCCTCCTGCTGATCCTTTCTCTCTATCTGTTTGTCCTCCAGATCACTAATTCTATCTTCTGTCTCAGTTACCCTAGCTTTTAGAGAATTTAGATTAGATTGGAATTCATTGAGAGCATTTTGAACATCATCCCTGGTGGCTTTCAGTTCTGCCCTAACATTGTGAACATCATCCCTGGTGGCTTTCAGTCCTGCCCTAATCAATTCTGTTTGGTCATCCATGGCTTTCTCCAACCTAGCTATTGCTTGGATAATTGTTAGCCTGAATTCTTTTTCTGACATATTGTCTAAGTTGATAGCTATTAGCTCTGTTGCAGAAGGTCCATCTTCTGCATTTTTCTTTTGTTGGGTATTTCTCCTCCTAGTCATTTTGATAAGAAATGACTGAACAGATGCAGCTGGATGTATTGATTGTGGTGCAGTCAAGGTGCACCCTGGAATGCTTCTGTGCAATCAGGATTCCCCACCCAAATGAGAGAAAAAGAAAAGAAAAAGAAATAGAGAAGAGAGAGACAAAAAAAAAAAAAAAAAAGAAAAGAAAGAAAAGTAAAAAGAAGAAGAAAGAGAGAGAGAGAGGAAAAAAAGGGAAGATAAAGGAGAAGGCTCAGCCCAAATGGGCCCAAGGTAAGATTTATGAATTATACAAATAAAAACAGGCAAACAAAAAGACTGTTAAAAGTATATGACAAGAAAAAATATATATATAAAAGCAGGAAAAAAAAGGAAGAACCTCATCAGAAAGAACCCAAGTATAATATTTATATACTATCAGGACAAACACAAATACACAGAAACACTGGCAGAAGGAAAAGATGGAGAGTGGTTATAAATTCTCAGTGTGGGCGAGGAAGGTTATTTGATTCTTTCTGGAGGTATCTTGATGTTTTTGTTAAAGGACTCAACTTTCCTAAGATAAAGGGGGATTAAAAATTGGTTTACCTATAGGGGTAGCATTGATTGGGGAAAGGGGATTACCTTGAAGTTTCACTCTATATGTATATTAGAAAATAAAAATTAAAAAGAATAAACTAGACCAAACTAAATTGAAATTAAAAAAAAATAAAATTAATAGAAAAGCAAAAGGAAAACACGGGTGTATGTAATAAAAAGTTCAGGTTAGAAGGTTATTAAGGAATTTGATGTACTGGACATCTCAATGTTATGGTAAATAGGCTAAAAATTATCTCTATGTATAAATAAAAAGAACCAGAATATTGGTAAAGAGTTAAAAATAAAAGTTGTTTTAATGAAGTAGTGGTGGTTTTTCTCTTGTCATCTTTTTTTTTTTTTTCTTCCTTCCCAGTTGGTTTTCTGGGGGAGGGGCCTGCCACGTGGGTTTTCAGACAATGATGTTCTCTGAATTAGGTCCTCCAGTCCCCCTCAAGGGGTTGGGCTATGAGGAAACCGTTTTTTTCAGGCTTTTGTTCTCTGGAGGTTTTTATGTTCGTTCATCTGTTTTCTCTCATCTTGACAGCTTTTGATGGTTTTTGGAGGTTTAGAGGAGAGCAAATGGCACCCAGACATCCATCCTACAGAGAAGCCTCAGAAAGCTCTGCAGAGCTTCTGGCATAGTAGGTTCTGAGTCACGATCCCTGGGGATGCAGGATCTCCTCCTTGTACCCAAAACCATGGCAGTGGCGGCTGTCTGGGCAGCTCCAGACCTCCAGAGAGGTTCCAAGCGGTGATCACACCCTGAGATTTTCCTGCTGTCCCAGGAAGGTAATCCCTGTTTTTCAGAATGCCAGAGCTCCAGGCTAATACCTGTGTGCATATCTCCCAGGGGAGCGTGTGGGACGCACGGGTTCGGGAATGCCATCTGGCTGGGCTCCCCGCGTCTCTCGGGAACTGGACCCAACGCATTCTCAGGGGTGCTGCCGATTCAGGCATGCTGGAGGCTCAGGGACCAAGACCTGCTTTCTCCACGGCACTCTCTCTGGCTCAGCAGCAGGGGAGGCTGTCCTGGGTCTGGGGACTTAAGCCCCTGTCCCTAACTGCCCAGATTCCCACAATATCCCCCTGCAATCCTTTGCTCTTTTTTTTTTTTTTTGAGTGCTTTCAACAAGACTCCAAGCTAATGCTGGTCCCCAGACACAGGGCACTCTCGTATTGGGGTATTACTTTCCAATCGGTGGCCTCTGGTGGCTCCCTCCCCCTTTTGTTTATCTTCTTATATCAGTCCAACATTCCTACTCTGCTTTACCTGCCACTGGTGTCTTCTGCTCCTGTAGAGATCCAGACGTGTATAATTCTGATCTCAGACTGATTTAATGGGTGATTGGAGTTCTTTGGTAGGTAATCAGCTCACTTTAGGGTACAGGTTGAAAAGGCGCCTCCACTTACTTCCCCACCATTTTGACCCTCTATTTATTAGATTTTTTCTGAATTGCCTACATTCATGGCAAGAACCAAATGGGTTTCAGAACAGAAATAAACAGGATTAAAGAAATGGACCACAAAATAATTTATGCATGACCCATGTATTTTAGATAATGATAGTTTCAAAACTGGGTCAGTATAACAGTGACATCATAATTTTCTTAAGTATACAAATGCTCCACATACAGTTCTCCCATTTAACATTTCAAATGAAATGTATAATTCAAAAAGAAAACGTATAGTCATTAACCAATAATTCTGCATTTTTCTGTGTGCCCTGGGTCCCTGTCAACTACCAATCACTTTATCTCTTTCAGATTTGACCATTTTGGGTTATTCATACGAAAGAAATTATATAATATTTAATCTTCTGTGTTCTACTTCTCTTAGCATGTTTTCAAGGTTTACTCCTATTCTAAATGGATAATTCTCATTTTTACAGCTAAATAACATTATTATACACATATGCAATATTTTTTCCATTCATCACTTGGTAAACAACTGAATTGTTATGTTACTTTTTAAAAAGTTAGTCTATGCGTACAACCTAGGTTATTCTCTATATTTGTTAATTTGACACTGTGACTCTATTAAGTACTCCCCATACTAAATACTGCACTATTGAAAAGGTCAGCAAGTAGAGTAATTAAGAAATGGATTATGGGTTCTACATATTTGAAAGAGAACCATTTTAAATGTTGAACAAATGCAGATTATGGAATCCAGAATAGAAGAGACTTTAATGATACTCAAGTCTTAATTCTGTTTAATGATTGAAAAAAATAACTAGGGCCAGAGAGATGTTGCATGGCATGTAATTAGAGCAAATGTGATTTGAAAGTTAAGCTGCTTTGAAAGAATAGAAATTATCTGATGCAAATTCTGGTATATTTTGAAGTCATTCTCTGTATTTGGTAGTCATAATTGATATGCAGTCAGCTTTGTTACTCCCACTTGAAAATAGTACCCACTGGAGTACATGTTCTAGAATAATCATCTGTTTTTAAATTTAATGTTTTCATTTTAGATATTGCCAGGCTTTGCATGTTTGGGAAGGGTTTTGGTCAGCTAAGTCAGCAGACTAGCACAATACTTGATATTTTGGAAAGTCTGATTCAATATTGACAAAATTTATAATGCCATGATTTAGGTGGTGTGGCTAGTACTGTGTTTCTCTTTTAGGGAGCATATCCAGTTTTTCCCAGGTTCCAACTTCGTAAGCATAGATATATCTGTGGTAGTGGAGACATTTGTCAAGTATCCTTTCTAGTGCGAAAAGTGTTTTAAAGTGTGTTACATAGATAAAACATTTAGCATATTTTATGTACAATAAGGTATTTTTAAAAATGATTACAAGGCAGAATTTGAATAAAGTGAGAAGTTTGGAAGACGTTAGTTTTACTGTTTAGAAATCCGTATGAATTTGTTTTCTCAGTCATTTGCCAAAAACAAAAATGTATGGTATTTAAGTATATACATCCATGGATCAGTGTGGATATTCCTCAAGAAATTAAAAATAGAGCTTTCCTATGACCCTGCAATTGCACTACTGGGTATTTACCCCAAAGATACAGATGTAGTGAAAAGAAGAGCCATCTGTACCCCAATGTTTATAGCAGAAATGGCCACGGTTGCCAAACTGTGGAAAGAACCATGGTGCCCTTCAACGGACGAGTGGATAAGGAAGATGTGGTCCATATAAACGAATGGAGTATTATGACTCCATCAGAAAGGATGATAACCAACTTTTGTAGCAACATGGGCGGGACTGGAAGAGAGTATGCTGAATGAAATAAGTCAAGCAGAGAGAGTCAAGTATCATATGGTTTCACTTATTTGTGGAGCATGACAAAGAACATGGAGGACATGGGGAGATGGAGAGGAGAAGGAGTTGTGGGAAATTGGAAGGGGCGATGGACCATGAGAGACTATGGACTCTGAAAAACAACCTGAGTGTTTTGAAGGGGCAGGGAGTGGGATGTTGGTGAACCAGGTGGTGGGTAATAGGGAGGGCACGTATTGAATGTAGCACTGGGTGTGGTGCAAAAACAATGAGTACTGTTATGCTGAAAAGAAATTTTAAAAAAGTGAAAATGGAATAAATAAATAAATAAATACATCCATGTATATGTATACAAAATTGAGTTATTCCACCAGTATCTACAGACTTGTCTCAGAGATTTTTATGTTATCATCTGACACATTATAGGAAAGCTGAGTGCCACTAAAGGGTCAATATCATGTTTCTTTATATAAGATAATAACGTGTAAAGATGAAAAAGTAATTTTCTCTCATTTCTTGTCCTTTCCACAATCATTTCCCGGGTATATCACTAAAATTTTTGATCAAGGGTCCAGAGACCTTTGTCTCTAAAAGGTCATATTGAAATTATCTGTTATCTTTTACAGGGCATATGAAGGCTCTCTGTCATATCTGCTCAACTCTGCCTTTGTTAATGTGAAAACAACCACCACCATACGTTGTAAAAATCAGCATGTCGTCATTGCTCTAAGATTATACTTAGAAAAATCAGGTGGTGGGTTGGGTGTGGCCATTTATGGTTGACCTCTGATTTATGTTCTTGGAAATCTATTAAGGATTAGCTTAGTAAGTATATGGCTGGCTCTCATTATAACCTCTTCAAGGAATTTGTGCTTAAATATTTTGTTCATATTCAGTCTCCAAAAAGGGAAAATTCTACTCACCACTTCATGCCAACACATAAAAAACTGGACAGACTGAAAAACCATCACCTCTTCATAGATCCCTCAGAGAAACAAGGTCACAGACCAGTCTACCACGGAAAACATTAGAAATAGGCACATGCAGAAAATGACAACTTATTGGGGTAAATCCCATAAAAACAAACTACTTTGGAAACCAGTGCTAAGGTAGGAAAAACTGTACTACAGTTAAAAAGTTCCTGGACAATCAGTGTGGATGACACAGGGTTAGAAAACCAATAAGTAAACAGGTGAACAGATAAGGTATAACTTAGGTATAAAGGGAATACCAGATAAAGGGTCAGGTTGGGGAAAAGGATCACAAGCAATATTTGAAATAATTACGATGTAACTTGTGCACCCCCCCCCCATTAATGCCAGACACAAGACCAAAAGTCCCAAAGTGCCCTGAGCCTAATTCTAGGCCCATTATATTTAACTGCAAAAATTTAAAGATAAAAATTATTGAAGAAGCCAGAGGGCAGAATTAACGATAGAGGAGTAATATAAGAATTACATTCATCTTCTCAGCAACCATGCAAGAATAAAGAAGTCCCACCAAACTAGAATTTTGTGCCATGTGAAATTCTTCAAAAGTAAAGGGGAAATATTTTCTTAAAAATTGAAAGTAGTTCTCAGTAGATCTACCTTGGATGATTTTTTAAAAAAGAAGTTTTTTTTTAATATGAAAAATGATATATGTCTGAAACAGTTACACACAAAGTAAGAGTATTAGAAGATAATATGAAGTGGATAAGTGAGGGTAAAATAACTCATTTTTCAAAACTGTATAACAGATAACAGTTTGGCCAAAATAATAATAGTGATAGTATATATGATTATGTAAGCTAGTGTATAAGTTAAATGAAGGAGAATACTGGTACTAGAGATGAGAGGGAGGAATTGGGAAATTTTTCATAAAGAATTTGTAAGACCTGTGAAGTGAATACATTATTTGAAAGTAGAGTCATATGAATTGTCAATGTATATTGCAGACTCTAATGCAAACCCCAAAAGAAAGTACAAAATAGAACAATATACAACATGTATGCAAATATACATAAAACCACTATTTTTATATCCCATATGTAATATATAGAGAAATACAGTATATGTTAAAATGCAATATACTAAGGAAGGGAAGAAATGAGTCATTTAAGAAACAAAATGGTGATTGCTTTGGCAGCACACACACTAAAATTAGAAAATACAGAGAAGATTAGCATACCCCTACACAAGGATGACACCAAAATTTATGAAGAGCTCCATAGTTTTAAATGACAACAATAAATACCTACCCATAGTTACTTTGAATGTGAATGGACAAACTGCTCCAATCAAAAGACATATGGTGACAGTGAGATACAAAAGTAAGACTCTAAAATATGCTGCCCAGAAGAGACTTATTTTAGACTTAAGGACGCCTGTCGCGGCCGGCGTGACAACACGAACAGGAACAAGAGGGTAAGAGGATGGTGAGAGAGAGACAAAGAAACAAAGAGATGGGGGCAGGAGGAGCACTGAGGAGGATGTCCAACAGTGCTGAGTTTATTAGAGGCATTATGGCCATATATATATAGTAGTTCTACAATAAGAGAAGCAATGCATCTGTGTCTAGCTAAACAACCACAGGTTCCCGTAATCAGTTCCCCTAATCAATCTCGTAAATGACTACACACAGACTTCATGACGCCAAAAGGCTGGAGCTAAAACATTGTTTCAATATTGATTCAAGAAGTAACAACAAACCCGAGAGTAATTTACAAGCTTGTACTGGGACGTCAAGGACCAGTTAAGGATTTATAACCCCGTCTGAATTGTGTTTAAAGCTAACTACATGTGGGAAGTCATGTAGGTGAGCGCACAACACATAGCACAGACCCTTTCTCAGTGCTACTCAGTTATTTCATCCTAAGCCTTTTGTTAGGCTATTTGGACTTTAAAGGAGATGCAAGTCAGGGCCTGGTGTGGTCCTCATCCCAAGCCTTATTGCGGCCTCCCACAGATGCCTGAAGATTGCAAGCGACAGGGTAGATAAACATTTGTGCAAAGAACATCAAAACATAGCTGGAGCAACAATACTTGCATTGGACAAAGCACACTTTAAAACAAAAACTCTAAACAGGGACAAAAAAGGACACTAAGTAATAATAAAGGAGAGAGTTCAACAAGAATTTATAGAACAATTGTAAATATTTATGCACTCAACATGGGAGCACCCCCAAGACAAAAGCAGTTAATAACAAACATAAAGGAACTAACCCTTTATAGTACAATAGTAGTAGGGGAATTCAACACCTGACTTATCTAGGTGGACACATTACCCAAACAGAAAATCAACAAGGGGACAATGACATTGAATGATACATTGGACCAAATGAACTTAAGAGGTATACTGTGAATATTCCATCCTGAAAAGGCATAATACACATTCTTTTCAGGTGAACATGGAGCATTCTCCAGAATAGATGACATACTGGGTCACAAGCCATCTTCAACAAATTCAGATATATAGAAATCATACCGTGTTGTTTTTTTTTTTTTCCCCACCATAATGCAATGAAACCAGAAATCAAACACAAGAAGAAATCTGGAAGGACCACAAGTACATGGAGGTTAAATATCATGCTAATAAACAATAAATGAGTCAACAAATATATCAAAGAAGAAATTGAAAAGTATATGAAAACAAGCAAAAATTAAAATGCAAACAACCAAACCCTTTGAGATGCAACAAAAGTGGTCCTAGGGGTGAAGTATATAGTAATATAGACCTACCCTAAGAAGCAAAACAAATCTCATATAAACAACCTAACCTTCTACATTTCTCAGAAATGTATTCATTCATTTCTCAGAAAATGAACAACAAACAAAACCCAAACCAGCAGAAGGAAATAAATAATACAATTAGAGCAGAAATAAATGATAAAAATACTAAACAAAATAGAAAAGATCATTGAAATCAGGAACAGTTTCTTTGAAAAGATCAACAAAATTGATAAATCTCCAGCAAGACTCATAAAAGAAAGAGAAAGGAAAGAAAGGCCAAGGAGGGGGGGGGGGGGAAGAGAGTGAGGAAGGAAGGATAGAATGATAGAAGGAAAGAAGGGACTCAAAATCATAAAGTGGAGAAATAACCAATATCACAGAAATACAACTGTAAGAGAATATTATGAAAAAAATATGCCAACAAATTAACCTAAAAGAAATTGATGAATTCCTAGAAATATAGCCTGCCAAAACTGAATCAGGAAGAAAAAAAAAAAATTTGACGAGATCAATATTCCACAAGGAGATTGAAATGACAATCTCCCAACAAACAAAAAGTCCAGGGTCAGATGGCTCCACAGGTGAATTCTTCCAAACATTCAGAGTTCATGTCTATTACCAACCAACCCCAGAGAAAGAAGAAGGACCTTTAAATTCATTTTCTGAGACCAGTATGACCTTGATACCTAAACAACATAAAGACACCATAAAACAAAACAAAAAATGGAGAACTAGAAGCTAATATGTATGATGATGTTTAATGCAAGAAACTTCAACAAAATATTCGTGAACTAAATCCAACAATACATAAAAAAAAATCATTCACCACAGTAAAGTGGGTCTTATTCCCAGGATGCAAGGGTAGTTCAATACTTGCAATTCAATCAGTATGATACACCACATCAATAAGAGAAAGATTAAAATATATATGGTTGTTTCAATAGACACAGAAAAAGCGTTTGACAAAGTACAATATCCACTCATGACAAAACCCCCCAGCAAAGTAGATTTAGAGGGAATATATGTCCACATAATAAGGGCCATATGTGACAAAATCACAGCTACCATACTTAATGATGAAAACTGAGAACACATATTTCCTCAGAGATCAAGAACAGGTCAGGGATATTCACTCTCATGTCTTAAAGTCAACTTAGTACTAGAAGTCCTACCTGTAGCAGTCAGACAAAAAAAAAAAAAAAGACATTTGAATTTGTAGGGAAGAAATAAAACTTTCAGTGTTTGCAGGTAGCATGATACACTGTATAGAAAACCTAGAAGATGCCACCACAAAACTCCTAGGACTGATAGATGAATTCAGTATCACAGGATATAATACCAATGTGCAGAAATCTGTTACATTTCTGTACACTAATAATGAAGTAGTAGAAAGAAAAGTAAAGGAAATAATTCCACTTGCAATTGCATCAAACACAGTAAGATACATAGAAATAAATCTAACCAAATTGGTGAAAGACGAGCACCCTGAAAACCAGAAAACAGGAATGAAAGAAATTGAAGACCATACAAAGGAATGGAAAGATATTCTATGTTCATGAACTGCAGGAACAAATATTGTTAAAGTGACCATACTACTGAATGCTATCTACATATTTAATACAATCCCTAACCAAATACCAACTGCATTTTTCACAGAACTGGAATGAAAAATCCTAAAATTTGTAGGGAACCACAACAGACCCCAAACAGCTAGAGTAACCTTGAAAAAGAAAATCAAATCTGGAGGCATCACAATTCTAGATTTCAAATTATATTACAAAGCTGTCGTTCAAAACAGTATGGTGCCAGCACAAAAAGGTATGTAGCTCAATAGAACAGAATAGAACACCCAGAAATGATCTCACAATTATTCGGTGCATTAATCTTTAATAAAGCAGGAAATAATGAATATGGTATTGGGAAAAATACAGTCTTTTCATTGAATGGTGTTGAGAAAACTGGACAACAACATGCAAAGGAATGAAGTTGGACCACTTTCTTACAGCATACACAAAAGTAAACTCCAAATGGGCTGAAGACCTAAATGTGAGACAGGAAACCTTCAAAATCTGAGAAGAAACACAGGCAGAAATGTCTGTGACATTGACTGTAGCAACATTTTTCTAGATCTGTATCCTGAGGCTAGGGAATAAGCAAAAATAAACTATTGGGACTATATCAAATAAGAAAAAAAGAACAACTTTTGCACAGCTAAGGAAACAATACAACAAAAAGGGAACCTACTGAATGTGAGAAGATATCTGAAGATGACATATCTGAACATGGTTAGTAGCAAAAATATATGAAGAGCTGATGTAACTCAACACCATCTGCAAATAATCCAATTAAAAAATGGGCAGAAGGCATGAACTGACATTTTCCCAAAGAAGACATACTTGGCCACAGATACATGAAAAGATGGTCACCATCATTAATCATCAGGGAAAAGCAAATCAAGACTACAATGAGATATCATCTCACACTTCAGAAGAGCAAAATCAACAAGACAAGGAAAAAGTGTTGGTGAGGATGTAGAGAAAAAGGAAACTTTTGTTGGTGGGACTGCAAACTTATGCAGCTATTGTGGTAACAGTATGGAGGTTCCTCAAAGATGTTAAAAGTAGAACTGTCCTAAGGTCCAATAATTGTGCTACACAGTATTTACTCCAATAAAACAGAAATTCTTTTTTTTTTAAATTTTTTTTTCCATTTTATTTATTTTTTCAGCGTAACAGTATTCATTCTTTTTGCACAACACCCAGTGCTCCATGCAAAACGTGCCCTCCCCATTACCCACCACCTGTTCCCCCAACCTCCCACCCTTGACCCTTCAAAACCCTCAGGTTGCCCCAACCTCCCACCCCTGACCCTTCAAAACCCTCAGGTTGTTTTTCAGAGTCCATAGTCTCTTATGGTTCGCCTCCCCTCCCTAATGTCCATAGCCCGCTCCCCCTCTCCCAATCCCACCTCCAGTTTGTTTTGTGAGATTAAGAGTCATTTATGGTTTGTCTCCCTCCCAATCCCATCTTGTTTCATTTATTCTTCTCCTATCCCCCTACCCCCCCATGTGGCATCACAATTCCGGACTTCAAGCTCTATTACAAAGCTGTCATCATCAAGACAGCATGGTACTGGCACAAAAACAGACACATAGATCAGTGGAACAGAATAGAGAGCCCAGAAATCGACCCTCAACTCTATGGTCAACTAATCTTCGACAAAGCAGGAAAGAATGTCCAATGGAAAAAAGACAGCCTCTTCAATAAATGGTGCTGGGAAAATTGGACAGCCACATGCAGAAAAATGAAATTGGACCACTTCCTTACACCACACACGAAAATAGATTCCAAATGGATGAAGGACCTCAATGTGAGAAAGGAATCCCTCAAAATCCTTGAGGAGAATGCAGGCAGCAACCTCTTCGACCTCAGCCATAGCAACATCTTCCTAGGAACAACGGCAAAGGCAAGGGAAGCAAGGGCAAAAATGAACTATTGGGATTTCATCAAGATCAAAAGCTTTTGCACAGCAAAGGAAACAGCTAACAACCAAAAGACAACTGACAGAATGGGAGAAGATATTTGCAAACGACATATCAGATAAAGGGCTAGTATCCAAAATCTATAAGGAACTTAGCAAACTCAACACCCAAAGAATAAAACAGAAATTCTAATGTAAAGGGATACATGCACCCCTTTGCTAATGGCAGCATTACTTACAGTATTCAAACTATGGAAGCAGCCCAAAAGTCCATGGGTTGATGAATGGATCAACATCTTTATGTGATATATATACATATACATGTATATGTATGTGTGTGTGTATATATATATGTGTATATACATGTATATGTATATATATATCACATAAAGATGTTCATTCAATCCATCTAATCAGTACATATATATATGTGTAAATACACACACAGACACACACACATATATATATATATATGATATATGGGATATATACACAATATATATATACACCATACACACACACACACATACACACACACACACACACACACACACACGCACACACAATGGGATAATGTATGTGCTTCTAACAAGACTTGAAAATACAAAGGATAAGACTGGTAGAAGTGGTAGACTTCTGAAGCCACTATCATAATCGGTGATTCCATCATCCCTCTGTCAAAGATGGATGGATGGATCCAACAGACATGAAATCACTAAAGCCACAGTTGAACCCAGCAGCACCATTAATGAAATAGGTATACTTGACATCTATAGGCAACTTCAAATTCTGTCCATAAGACAAAAAAGGGACCCAAAAGGAATAGAAATAATGTCATACCTACTCCCAATCCAAAGGAATTAATCTGGATATCCATAACAGAGAGGAAACTTGAAAAAACCCCAAAACATAAAGGTTAAACCAAACACAAAATTACATTTCTGTCAAGGAGAAAATGTCATGAGAAATGGATACTTTGAGAGTAATGCAACATGTGTGGAATGCAGCAAAAGGAATGCCTAAAGGGATATTTTCAATGTGTATATTAGAAAAGAAAAGAAAAAAAAACAATCAATAATCTTACTTCCACCTTCGGAAATTAAAAGGGGAGCAATCTGAAATAAAATAAATAAAAATAAAAAATAAAATAAAGTGATGATGAAAATAATAATTAATAACTAGATTCTCTTAAACACAGTCACATAACTTGCTACAAAATAGTTGAATTGGGGCACCTGGGTGGCTCAGTCAGTGAAGCGTTTGCCTTCAGCTTAGGTCATGATCCCAGGGGCCTGGGATTGAGCCCCACATTGGGCTTCCTGCTCAGGGAGAGTCTGCTTCTCCATTCTACTCTCTCACCATAGCTTCCTCTGCTGTGCTCATGCTCTATCTCTCAAATAAATAAATACAATATTAAAAAAATAGTTGAATCATGTTTTAAACCAAGCTGTTGTGCTTTTGAGTCTAACTTATTTGATTTAAAAGTATCTGCTCATTGATTTTGTGAAAATAAAGACCATCCAAAGGAAAACAATCAGAAGCCACTTACTGAGAACTTGCAAAAAAAAAAAAAAAAAAAAGTCATCCATCACTTGTATTTGACAGAGGATTAAGGCAGGTAGAAGAGTGAGACAACTTTATAGTTAAAGAGGGAAGGTTTTAGCTGTGTTTTGATTACAGGTTCTTGGCATGGAGAAGGCTGGAAGTGGGGGTCAGGACATTCAGGTGCTTGGTTTAGGAAACATATTTGAGTTTCTCTGATTATTAGTGCTGTCCTGAAAATCAGGGCAGAGTTTAGGGACATGACAGGCAATGACCACTCTAGCTGTTTCTAGGCTGATCGCTGTGGTTGTAGTTTGTATTCCTTGACTGGTTGCTGCAGAAGTTCTGGGTCAGAATTTTACGGTCATGAATAATTTGGCCATTGTCCACTGGTATATCGACTATCTAACTTCCAACCCCTCCCATGAATGCTAAGTACTCGGACTCATCAAAACCTTTAACACCAGGAATTAAAATGCTTCATTTATAGTAAAACTGTATTTTATACAGTGATGTTGAAATTGACAAATTTTGATTAAACAATTTGAAAAAATGCTATTGAATTCTCAAATTTGGGGCACTTCTCCATGTATATAAAATTATGTGTGTTATCATATTTATTTATCATTGTATGGCTTAATAACACAAAAACTTGTTTTTGCCCAACAGTAGTTTCCTTTATCAATCAACGTTAGACTCTCTAAATCAATCTAAAAATAATAAAATAATAATAATAATTATCACTTTTATTATAAAATTAGAGTAAAGAATGAGTACAGAGTATCAACAATACTAAAAGCTGATTCTTTGAAAAGGTCAACAGACGGTTATAAGCCTGAGCTTACTAAGGTAAATAAAAAGACATCAATTACTAAAATCAGAAATGAAATAGAGGTTATCACTAAAAATCCCACAGGAAAGTAAAGGATAATAAACTATCCTATATCCACAACTGATAAAGTAGTTGAATGGACTGATTCCTTGAAAGTCACCATCTGCCTAAAACACGTAAGAATAGATATTTTGAATCTTTTTAAAGTATCTTATTAATCTTATTGAATCTTATTGAATTAATCTTAATGAATATTATTAAAGTAATTGAATCAATATATAATAACTTTCTAAAACAGATAACACCAAGCTTATAATGAGCTCAAAAATGAATGCTTCCAACCTTTAAATGAAGAAATTATACAAATTATCTACAATCTTATTTACAATATGGAATCAGAGGATATACTTTTCAACCCATGCTGCATGGACAGCACTATGTTAATACTACAGCCAAGTACTTACAAGAAAATTTTGGACCAAATATCACATAATTGTTAGTGCAATATCTTCAATAAAATTTTGGTAATGATGTATTCAAAGAATTATACACCACAACGAAGTCAGATATGCAGCAGGTATGTCAGGATTGAATAGTCAATTAGTATAATCCATCAAATCAAATAGCTGAAACAGAAACAAAATACATGATCATAATAAAAAATTAAAAAGTCTGTTTTAGGCATGATTATCTGTTTTGATTGTGTTGAGTTTGAGAAGTTCTTTTTAGATCCTGGATATCAACCTTTTGTCTGTACTGTCATTTGCAAATATCTTCTCCCAGTCCATGGGTTACCTCTTTATTTTGTGGACTGTTTCCTTTGCTGTGCAGAAGCTTTTGATCTTGATGAAGTCCCAAAAGTTCATTATCACTTACGTTTCCTTTGCCTTTGGAGTCGTATTTTGAAAGAAACTGCTGTGGCTGATATCGAAGAGGTTACTGCCTATGTTCTCCTCTAGCATTCTGATGGATTCCTGCCTCACGTTGAGGTCTTTTATCCATTTCGAGTTTATCTTTGTGCACGGTGTAAAAGAATGGTCGAGTTTCATTCTGCTACATATCGCTGTCCAATTTCCCCAGCACCATTTATTGAAGAAACTCTCTTTTTTTTCACTGCATATTTTTTTTCCCTGCTTTGTCAAAGATAAGCTGACTATAGAGTTGAGGGTCCATATTTGGGCTCTCTACTCTGTTCCACTGGTCTATGTGTCTGTTTTTATGCCAGTACATGCTGTCTTGATGATCACAGCTCGGTAGTAAAGCTTGAAGTCAGGTAACCTGATGTCCCCAGATGTGGTTTTTCTTATTCAACATTTCCTTAGCAATTTGGGGTCTCTTCTGATTCCATACAAATTTTAGGATTATTTTCTACAGCTCTGAAAAATACCGGTGGAATTTTGATTGGAATGGCATCAAAAACAGATTGCTCTATGGATTGCTTTCTCACATTGAGGTCCTTCATCCATTTTGAGTCTATTTTCGTGTGTGGTGTAAGGAAGTGGTCCAATTTCATTTTTCTGCATGTGGCTGTCCAATTTTCTCAGCACCATTTATTGAAGAGACTGTCTTTTTTCCATTGGACATTCTTTACTGCTTTGTTGAAGATTAGATGACCATAGAGTTGAGGGTCTATTTTTGGGCTCTCGATTCTGTGCCACTGATCTATGTGTTTGTGGAGAATGCAGGCAGCAACCTCTTCGACCTCAGCCGCAGCAACATCTTCCTAGGAACATCAGCAAAGGCAAGGGAAACAAGGGCAAAAATGAACTATTGGGATTTCATCAAAATCAAAATCTTTTGCACAGCAAAGGAAACAGTTCACAAAACCAAAAGACAACTGACAGAATGGGAGAAGATATTTGCAAACGACATATCAGATAAAGGGCTAGTGTCCAAAATCTATAAGGAACTTAGCAAACTCAACACCCAAAGAACAAACAATCCAATCAAAAAATGGGCAGAGGACAGGAACAGACATTTCTGCAAAGAAGACATCCAGATGGCCAACAGACACATGAAAAGTGTGCTCCACATCACTCGGCATCAGGGAAATACAAATCAAAACCACAATGAGAGGGGAGGAGTCAAGATGGCAGGGAAGTAGGAGGAGGCACCATTTCAACCTGTACCCTAAAGTGAGCTGATTACCTACCAAAGAACTCCGACCACCCATGAAATCAGCCCGAGATCAGAATTATACACGTCTGGATCTCTACAGGAGCAGAAGACACCAGTGGCAGGTAAAGCAGACTGGGAACATCCGACTGATATCGGAAGATAAACAAAAGGGGGAGGGAGACACCAGAGGAGACCGATCGGAAAGTAACACCCCAGCACAAGAGTGCTCTGCGTCTGGGGACCAGCATTAACTTGGAGTCTGGTTGAAAGCACTCAAAAAACAAACAGCAAAGGATCACTGGGGGTAATAGTGGGAACCTGGGCAGTTAGGGTCAGGGACCTAAGTCCCCGGACCCAGGACAGCCTCCCCTGGCGCGGAGCCAGAGAGAGTGCGGCGGAGAAATCAGGTCTCCGTCCCTGAGCGGCCAGTGCACCTGAACGCCAGCGCGCCCGAGAACAAGTGGGGTCTGGCTCCCATGAGGGGCTGGGAGCCTGGCCAGATGGCAATCCTGAAATGCGCGCGTACCACACCCTCCCTTGGGATAGGTGCTCATAGGCGCTAGCCTGGAGCTCTGGCAGCCGGAAAAACCACACATTCCCAGCCCGGGACAGCGGGAAAATCTCAGTGTGCAATCTCTGCTCCGAACCTCTCTGGCAGTCTGGAGCTGCCTAGACAGACACCGCTGCCCTGGTTTTGGGTACAACGAGGAGCTCCTGCATCCCCAGGGACAGTGACTCAGAACCGACTCTGCCAGCAGCTTTTCCAAAACAGTCTGAGGCTTCTCTCTGAGAGGGAGGTCGGGGTGCAGTTTGCTCTCCTCTAAATCTCCAAAAACCATCAAAAGGTGTCAAGGCGAGAGAAAGCAGATGAAAGAACATAAAAACCCCCAGAGAACAAAAGGCTGAAAAAAAACAGTTTCCTGAAAAAAAAAAGAGCTCACCCCCTTGAGGGGAGCGGGAGGACCTAACTCAGGGAACATCACTGTCTGAAAACCCACGTGGCAGGCCCCTCCCCCAGAAAACCAACCAGGAAGGAAGAAAAAAAAAAAAAGACTACAAGAGAACAATCACCACTACTTCATAAATACAACTTTTATTTTTAACTCTTTACCAATATTCTGGTTCTTTTTTTTTTTTATACATACAGATAATTTTTTAACCTATTTACCATAACACCGAGATGTCCAGTACATCAAATTCTTTAATAACCTTCTAACCTGAACTTTTTGATACATACACCCGTGTTTTTCTTTTTTCTATTTTTTAAATTCTTTTTTAATTTTAACTTAGTTTAGTCTAGTTTATTCTTTTTTAATTTTTATTTTCTACTATACATATAGAGTTAAACTTCAAGGTAATCCCCTTTCCCCAATCAATGCTACCCCTATAGGCAAACCAGTTTCTAATCCCACTGTAACTTAGGAAAGTTGAGTCCCTTAACAAAAACATCAAGATACCTTCAGGAAGAATCAAAATAACCTTCCTCACCCACACTGAGAATCTATAACCATTCTCCCAATTTTTCCTTCTGTCAGTGTTTCTGTGAATTTGTGTCTGTCCTGATAATATATAAACCTTATACTTGGGGTTCTTTCTGATGAGGTTCTTCCCTTTTTTTTTTTTTTTTTGCTTATATATACAAATTTTTTTCTCTTGTCATATACTTTTATCACTCTTTTTGTCTGTCTGTTTTTGTTTGTATACTCCACAAATCTTACCTTGTGGCCCATTTGGGCTGAGCCTTCTCTTTTATCTTCCCTTTTTTCCCTATCTCTCTCTCTCTTTTTTTTTCCTTTTATCTTTCCCCTTTTTTTTTCTTTCTTTTTCTCTATTTCTTTTTCTTCTCGTTTTTCTCTCATTTGGGTGGGGAATCCTGATTGCACAGAAGCATTCCAGGGTGCACCTTGACTGCACCACAATCGATAAGTCCAGCTGCATCTGTTTAGTCATCTCTTACCAAAATGACTAGGAGGAGGAATACCCAACAGAAGAAAAATACAGAGGATGGACCTTCTGCAACAGAGCGAATGACTATCGATATAGACAATATGTCAGAAAAGGAATTCAGACTAACAATTATCCAGGCAATAGCTAGGTTGGAGAAAGCCATGGATGACCAAACAGAATTGATTAGGGCAGAACTGAAAGCCACCAGGGATGATGTTCACAATGTTAGGGCAGAACGGAAAGCCACCAGGGATGATGTTCAAAATGCTCTCAATGAGTTCCAATCCAATCTAAATTCTCTAAAAGCTAGGGTAACTGAGACAGAAGATAGAATTAGTGATCTGGAGGACAAACAGATAGAGAGAAAGGATCAGGAGGAAGCCTGGAACAAACAGCTCAGAAGCCACGAAAACAGATTCAGGGAAATAAACGATGCCATGAAACGTTCCAACGTCAGAATTGTTGGAATCCCTGAAGGGGAAGAAAAAGAAAGAAGTCTAGAAGATATAGTGGAAGAAGTTGTCTATGAAAATTTTCCCAATCTCACGAATGGAAACAACATTCATACACTAGAGGCAGAAAGATTTCCTCCAAAGATTTTAGATTCTCGAAAGTCCTCACGGCACCTTATCGTTAGAATGGGGAATTTTGTTTCAAGAGAGACCCTCTTAAAAGCAGCTAGGACAAAGAAGCTTCTTACATACAGAGGAAAGCCCATTAGAATAACGTCAGACCTTTCCACAGAGACCTGGAAAGCCAGGAAGGGCTGGCAAAATATATTCAGAGTACTAAATGAGAAGAACATGCAACCAAGAATACTCTATCCAGCAAGACTGACATTTAAAATGGATGGAGAGATAAAGAGTTTCCAAGACCTGCAAGGCGTAAAAGAGTATGCAAACACCAAGCTGACACTGCAGGAAATATTAAGGGGGGTCCTATAAGAGAGGAAAAATCCTAAGAATATCATTGAACAGAAATACAGAAACAATCTATAGACAGAAAGACTTCAAAGGCAACACGATGTCAATAAAAACCTATCTCTATATAATCACTCTCAATGTGAATGGCCTAAATGCGCCCATAAAACGACACAGGGTTGCAGATTGGATAAAACGACAGGACCCATCCATATGTTGTCTACAAGAAACCCATTTTGAACCTAAGGATACAACTAGACTGAAAGTGAAGGGATGGAGAAGCATCTTTCATGCCAATGGGCCTCAAAAGAAGGCCGGAGTAGCGATTCTCATATCAGATAAATTAGATTTTAAACTAAAGTCTGTAGTCAGAGATACAGAAGGACACTACATAATTCTTAAAGGGACTATCCGCCAAGACGATCTAACAATTGTGAATATCTATGCCCCCAATATGGGAGCACCCAATTACATAAGAAAACTATTAATCAAGATAAAGAGTCATATTGATACGAATACAATAATAGTAGGAGATCTTAATACGCCTCTCTCAGAAATAGACAGATCATCGAAGCAGAAAATTAATAAAGAAATAAGAGCATTGAATGAAACATTGGACCAGATGGACCTCATCGACGTATACAGAACATTCCACCCGAAAACAACAGAATACTCATTCTTCTCAAGTGCACATGGAACCTTCTCCAGAATAGACCACATACTGGGTCACAAAGCAGGACTCAACCGATACCAAAAGACGGACATTATTCCCTGCATATTCTCCGATCACAGTGTTTTGAAACTGGAGCTCAATCACAAGGAAAAGTTCAGAAGGAACTCAAACACCTGGAAGCTAAAGACCACCTTGCTTAAGAATGCTTGGATCAACCAGGAGATCAAAGATGAACTTAAACAATTCATGGAAACCAATGAGAATGAAGACACCTCGGTCCAAAACCTATGGGATACAGCAAAGGCGGTTCTAAGGGGGAAATACATAGCCATCCAAGCCTCCCTCAAAAACATTGAAAAATCCAGAATACACCAGCTGTCTCTACACCTTAAAGAACTGGAGAATCAACAACAAATCAAACCAACTCCACATGCAAGAAGGGAAATAATCAAGATTAGAGCAGAGATCAATGAGGTAGAAACGAGAGATACAGTAGAACGTATCAATGAAACTAGAAGCTGGTTTTTTGAAAGAATCAATAAGATCGATAAACCATTGGCCACACTAATCCAAAAGAAAAGGGAGAAAGCCCAAATTAATAAAATTATGAATGAAAAGGGAGAGATCACAACTAACACCAAGGAAATAGAGACAATCATCAGAAATTATTACCAACAGTTATATGCCAATAAGCTAAGCAACCTAGATGAAATGGATGCATTCCTGGAAAGCTACAAACACCCAAAATTGAACCAGGAAGAAATTGACAACCTGAATAGACCGATATCTAGTAACGAGATTGAAGCAGTGATCAAAAACCTCCCAAAAAACAAGAGCCCAGGACCTGACGGATTCCCTGGGGAATTCTACCAAACTTTCAAAGAAGAAATAACACCAATTCTCCTGAAGCTGTTCCAAAAAATTGAAGCAGAAGGAAAACTTCCAGACTCTTTTTATGAAGCCAGCATTACCCTGATCCCCAAACCAGGCAAAGACCGTACCAAAAAGGAGAATTTCTGACCAATATCACTGATGAATATGGATGCAAAGATTCTCAACAAGATCCTAGCAAACAGGATCCAGCAGCACATTAAAAGTTTATCCACCATGACCAGGTGGGATTCATCCCTGGGTTGCAAGGTTGGTTCAACATTCGCAAATAAATCAGTGAGATAGAACACATCAATAAGAGAAGAGAGAAGAACCACATGGTCCTCTCCATTGATGCAGAAAAAGCATTCGACAAAATCCAGCATCCGTTCCTGATGAAAACGCTTCAGAGTATAGGGATAGAGGGAACATTCCTGAACTTCCTAAAATCTATCTATGAAAGACCCACAGCAAATATCATCTTCAATGGGAAAAAGCTTGCAGCCTTCCCGTTGAGATCAGGAACACGACAATGATGCCCACTCTCACCACTCTTGTTCAACATAGTATTAGAAGTTCTAGCAACAGCAATCAGACAACAAAGAGAAATAAAAGGTATCCAAATTGGCAAGGAAGAAGTCAAACTCTCTCTCTTCGCAGATGACATGATTCTTTATATGGAAAACCCCAAAGACTCCACCCCCAAACTACTAGAACTCATACAGCAATTCAGTAACGTGGCAGGATACAAAGTCAATGTACAGAAATCAGTGGCTTTCTTATACACCAACAATGAAAATACAGAAAGGGAAATTAGAGAATCGATTCCATTTACTATAGCACCAAGAACCATAAGATACCTGGGAATAAACCTAACCAAAGAAGTAAAGGACCTGTACTCGAGGAACTACAGAACACTCATGAAAGAAATTGAAGAAGACACAAAAAGATGGAAGACTGTTCCATGCACTTGGATTGGAAGAATAAACATTGTTAAAATGTCTATACTGCCTAGAGCAATCTATACTTTTAATGCCATTCCGATCAAAATTCCACCGATATTTTTCAAAGAGCTGGAGCAAATAATCCTAAAATTTGTATGGAGCCAGAAGAGACCCCGAATTGCTAAGGAAATGTTGAAAAACAAAAACAAAACTGGCGGCATCACGTTACCCGATTTCAAGCTTTACTACAAAGCTGTGATCACCAAGACAGCGTGGTACTGGCATAAAAACAGACACATAGACCAGTGGAACAGAGTGGAGAGCCCAGATATGGACCCGCAACTCTATGGTCAAATAATCTTCGAAAAAACAGGAAAAAATATTCAATGGAAAAAAGACAGTCTCTTCAATCAATGGTGCTGGGAAAACTGGACAACGATATGTAGAAGAATGAAACTCGACCATTCTCTTACACCGTACACAAAGATAAACTCAAAATGGATAAAAGACCTCAACGTGAGACAGGAATCTCTCAGAATCCTAGAGGAGAACATAGGCAGTAACCTCTTCGATATCAGCCACAGCAACTTCTTTCAAGATATGTCTCCAAAGGCCAAGGAAACAAAAGCAAAAATGAACTTTTGGGACTTCATCAAGATCAAAAGCTTCTGCACAGCAAAGGGAACAGTCAGCAAAACAAAAAGGCAACCCACGGAATGGGAGAAGATATTTGCCAATGACAGTACAGACAAAAGGTTGATATCCAGGATCTATCAAGAACTTCTCAAACTCAACACACACAAAACAGATAATCATATCAAAAAATGGGCAGAAGATATGAACAGACACTTCTCCAATGAAGACATACAAATGGCTATCAGGCACATGAAAAAATGTTCATCATCACTAGCCATCAGGGAGATTCAAATTAAAGCAACATTGAGATACCACCTAACACCAGTTAGAATGGCCAAAATTAGCAAGACAGGAAACAACGTGTGTTGGAGAGGATGTGGAGAAAGGGGAACCCTCTTACACTGTTGGTGGGAATGCAAGTTAGTGCAGCCACTTTGGAGAACAGTGTGGAGATTCCTGAAGAAACTAAAAATAGAGCTTCCCTATGACCCTGCAATTGCACTGCTGGGTATTTACCCCAAAGATATAGATGTAGTGAAAAGAAGGGCCATTTGTACCCCAATGTTTATTGCAGCAATTGGTATGGTCGCCAAACTGTGGAAAGAACCAAGATGCCCTTCAACGGATGAATGGATAAGGAAGATGTGGTCCATATACACAATGGAGTATTATGCCTCCATCAGAAAAGATGAATACCCAACTTTTGTAGCAACATGGACGGGACTGGAAGAAATTATGCTGAGCGAAATAAGTCAAGCAGAGAGAGTCAAGTATCATATGGTCTCACTTATTTGTGGAGCATAACAAAGAACATGGAGGACATGGAGAGATGGAGAGGAGAGGGAGTTGAGGGAAAGTGGAAGGGGAGATGAACCATGAGAGACTATGGACTCTGAAAAACAACTAGAGGTTTATGAAGGGGCGGCAGGGGGGTGGGGGTGGGGTGGGAGGTTGAGGAACCAGGTGGTGGGTAATAGGGAGCGCATGTACTGCATGGAGCACTGGGTGTGATGCCAAAACAATGAACACTGTTATGCTGTAAATAAACAAATAAAAATAAATATATATATAAAAAAAAACCACAATGAGATATCACCTCACACCAGTCAGAATGGCTAAAATTAACAAGTCAGGAAATGACAGATGCTGGCGAGGATGTGGAGAAAGGGGAACCCTCCTCCACTGTTGGTGAGAATGCAAGCTGGTGGAACCACTCTGGAAAACAGCATGGAGGTTCCTCAAAATGTTGAAAATAGAAGTACCCTATGACCCAGCAATTGCAGTACTGGGTATTTACCCTAAAGATACAAATGTGGTGTTCCGAAGGGGGACGTGTACCCGAAAGTTTATAGCAGCAATGTCTACAATAGCCAAACTATGGAAAGAACCTAGATGTCCATCAACAGATGAATGGGTAAAGAAGAGGTGGTATATATATACACAATGGAATATTATGCAGCCATCAAAAGAAATGAAATCTTGCCATTTGCGATGACGTGGATGGAACTAGAGGGTATGATGCTTAGTGAAATAAGTCAATCAGAGAAAGACAACTATCATATGATCTCCCTGATATGAGGACGTGGAGATGCAACATGGGGGGTTGGGTGTTAGGAGAAGAATAAATGAAACAAGATGATATTGGGAGGGAGACAAACCATAAATGACTCTTAATCTCACAAAACAAAATGGGGGTTGCTGAGGGGCGGTAGGGTTGGGAGAGGGCGATGGGGTTATGGACATTGGGGAGGGTATGTGCTATGCTGAGTGCTGTGAAGTGTGTAAACCTGGCGATTCACAGACCTGTACCCCTGGGGATAAAAATACATTATATGTTTATTAAAAGAAAAGAAAAAGGAAGGATGAATACCCAACTTTTGTAGCAACGTGGACGGGACTGGAAGTGATTATGTTGAATGAAGTAATTCAAGCAGAGAGAGTCAAGTATCATTTGGTTTCACTTATATTTGGAGCATAACAAATGACATGAAGGACATTGGGAGATGGAGAGGAGAAGGAAGTTGAGGGAAATTGGAAGGGGGGGCGAACCACGGGAGACTATGGACACTGAAAAACAACCTGAGGGTTTTAAAGAGGCGGGGGTGGGAGGTTTGGGGAACCAGGTGGTGGGTAATAGGGAGGGCATGTATTTCATGGAGCACTGGGTGTTGTGCAAAAGCAATGAATAGTGTTACACTGAAAAAATAAATAAATAAATAAATAAATAAATCAGATTGCTCTAGGCAGTATAGATATTTTAACAGAAGACATGATCAGACACTTCTCTAATGAAGACATACAAATGGCTATCAGACACATGAAAAAATCTTCATCATCACTAGCCATCAAGGAGATTCAAATTACAACCACATTGAGATACCACCTTACTGAAGTTAGAATGGCCAAAATTAGCAAGACAGGAAACAATGTGTGTTGGAGAGGATGTGGAGAAAGGGGAACCCTCTTACACTGGGAATGCAAGTTGGTGCAGCCACTCTGGAGAACAGTGTGGAGATTCCTTTCTAAATTAAAAAAAAAATAGAGCTTCCCTCTGACCTTGCAATTGCAGTACTGGGTATTTACTGAAAAAATACAGATGTAGTGAAAAGAAGAGCATCTGAACCCCAAAGTTTATAACAGCAATGGCCACGGTCGCCAAACTGTGGAAAGAACCAAGATGCCCTTCAACGGACGAATGGATAAGGAAGATGTGGTCCATATACACGATGGAGTATTATGCCTCCATCAGAAAGGATGAATACACAACGTCTGTATCAACATGGATGGGACTGGAAGAGATTATTCTGAGTGAAAGAAGTCAAGCAGAGAGCAATTCTCATATGGTTTCACTTATTTGTGGAGCATAACAAATAATACGGAGAACATAGGGAGTTGGAGAGGAGAAGGGAGTTGAGGCAAATTGGAAGGGGAGATGAACCATGGAGCCGAGGGACTCTGAAAAATAATCTGAGGGTTTTGAAGGGGCAAGGGTTTGGAATTTGGGGGAGCCAGGTGGTAGGTATTATGGAGGGCCTGTATTGCATGGAGTACTGGCTGTGGTGCATAAACAAGGAATTATCTTATGCTGAAAATAAATAAATAAATAAATAAATAAATAAATAAATAAATAAATAAATGAAATCATAAGAAAATTAAAAGCTTTTGACAAAATACAATGCCTGTTCATGATGAAACTCTGTAAACTAAGAATAGAAAGTAACTTTTTAAAAAAATTTATTTATTTAATTTCAGCACAATAGTACTCATTGTTTTTGCACCACACCCAGTACTCCATGCAATACGTGCCCTCTCTATTATCCACCACCTGGTTCCCTAACCTCCCACCATCGCCCCTTCAAACCCTCAGGTTGTTTTTCAGAGTCCATAGTCTCTCATGGTTCATCTCCCCTTCCAATTTCCCACAACTCCTTTCTCCTCTCCATCTCCCCATGTCCTCCATGTTCTTTGTTATGCTCCAGAAGTAAGTGAAACAATATGATAATTGACTCTCTCTGCTTGACTTATTTCCCTCAGCATGATCTCTTCCAGTCCTGTCCATGTTGCTACAAAAGTTGGGTATTCATCCTTTCTGACGAGGCATCATACTCCATCGTGTATATCGACCACATCCTCCTTATCCATTCATCCATTGAAGGGCATCTTGGTTCTTTCCACAGTTTGGCGACCGTGGCCATTGCTGCAATAAACATTGGGGTACAGATGGCTCTTCCTTTCACTACATCTGTATTTTGGGGGTAAATACACAGTAGAGCAGTTGCAGGGTCATAGGGAAGATCTATTTTTAATTTCTGAGGAAACTCCACACTTTTTTTCCAGAGTGGCTGCACCAACTTGCATTCCCACCAACAGTGTAAGAGGGTTCCCCTTTCTCCACAACTTCTCCAACACACATTGTTTCCTGTCTTGCTAATTTTGGCCATTTTAACTGGTGTCAGGTGGTATCTGTGGGTCTCTCATAGATTGATTTTATGAAGTTCAGAAATGTTCCCTCTATCCCTATATTTTGAAGCGTTTTCATCAGGAACGGATGCTGGATTTTGTCAAATGCTTTTTCTGCATCAATTGAGAGGACCATGTGGCTCTTCTCTCTTCTCTTATTGATTTGTTCTATCACACTGATTGATTTGCGAATGTTGAACCAACCTTGCAACCCAGGGATGAATCCCACCTGGTCATGGTGGATAATCTTTTGAATGTGCTACTGGATCCTGTTTGCTAGGATCTGGTTGAGAATCTTAGCATCCATATTCATCAGTGATATTGGTCTGAAATTCTCCTTTTTGGTAGGTTCTTTGCCTGGTTTGGGCATCAGGATAATGCTGGCTTCATACAAAGAGCCTGGATGTTTTCCTTCTGCTTCAATTTTTTTGGAACAGCTTCAGGAGAATTGGTGTTATTTCTTCTTTGCAAGTTTGGTAGAATTCCCCAGGGAATCTGTCAAGTCCTGGGCCCTTGTTTTTTGGGAGGTTTTTGATCACTGCTTCAATCTCGTTACTAATATTGGTCTATTCAGGTTGTCAATTTCTTCCTGGTTCAATTTGGGGAGTGTTTAGTTTTCCAGGAATGCATCCATTTCATCTAGGTTGCTTAACTTATTGGTGTATAACTGTTGGTAATAATTTCTGATGATTTTTTCTATTTCCTTGGTGTTAGTTGTGATCTCTCCCTTTTCATTCATAATTTTATTAATTTGGGCTTTCTCTGTTTTCTTTTGGATTAGTGTGGCCAATGGTTTATCGATCTTATTTATTCTTTCAAAAAACCAGCTTCTAGTTTCATTGATACGTTCTCCTGTATCTCTGTTGTCTACCTCATTGATCTCTGCTCTAATCTTGATTATTTCCCATCTTGCATGTGGAATTGTTTTGATTTGTTGTTGATTCTCCAGTTCCTTAAGGTGTAGAGACAGCTGGAGTATTCTGGATTTTTCAATGTTTTTGAGGGAGGCTTGGATGGCTATGTATTTCCCCCTTAGAACCACCTTTGCTGTATCTCATAGGTTTTGGACCGAAGTGTCTTCATTCTCATTGGTTTCCATGAATTGTTTAAGTTCATCTTTGATCTCCTGGTTGATCTAAGCATTCTTAAGCAAGGTGGTCTTTAGCTTCCAGGTGTTTGAGTTCCTTCTGAACTTTTCCTTGTGATTAAACTCCAGTTTCAAAGCATTGTGTTCTGAGAATATTCAGGGAATAATGTCAGTCTTTTGGTATTGGTTGAGTCCTGCTTTGTGACCGAGTATTTGGTCTATTCTGGAGAATGTTCCATGTGCACTTGAGAAGAATGAGTATTCTTTAGTTTTAGGGTGGAATGTTCTGTATATGTCTATGACGTCCATCTGGTCCAATGTTTCATTCAATGCTCTTATTTCTTTATTGATATTCTGCTTCGATGATCTGTGTATTACTGAGAGAGGCATATTAAGGTTTCTTACTATCAATGTATTCATATCAATGTGACTCTTTATCTTGATTAATAGTTTTCTTATGTAATTGGCTGCTCCCATATTGGCGGCATAGGTATTTAAAGTTGTTAGATCATCTTGGTGGATAGTCCCTTTAAGAACAATGTAGAGTCCTTCTGTATCTCTGACTACAGCATAACAAATGACATGGAGGATATTGTGAGATGGAGAGGAGAAGGAAGTTGGGAGAAATTGGAAGTGGAGTCGAACCATGAGAGACTATGGACTCTGAGAACAACCTGGGGGTTTTGAAGGGGTGGGGGTGTGAGGTTGGGGGAACCAGGTGGTGGGTAATAGGGAGGGCACCTTTTGCATACAGCACTGGGTGTTGTGCAAAAACAATGAATACTGTTATTCTGAAAAAATAAATTAATTAATTAAAAAAATTAAAAAAATCTAATTTATCTGATATGAGAATCACTACCCTGGCCTTCTTCTGAGGCCCATTGGCATGAAAGATGCTTCCCCAGCCCTTCACTTTCTATCTGGGTGTATCCTTTGGTTCAAAATGGGTCTCTTGTAAACAACATATGGATGGGTCCTGTCTTTTTATCCAATCTGCAACCCTGTGTTGTTTTATGGGCGTGTTTAGGCTGTTCACATTGAGAGTGATTATTGATAGATAGGTTGTGATTGACATCATATTACCTTTGAAGTCTTTCTCTCTGTAGATTGTCTCTATATTTCTGTTCAATGATATTGTTAGGATTTTTTCTCATTTATACAACCCCCTTAATATTTCCTGCAATGTTGGCTTGGTGGTTGCATAGTCTTTTAAGCCATGCCAGTCTTGGAAACTCTTTATCTCTCCATCTATTTTGAATGTCAGCCTTGCAGGATAAAGTATTCTCGGCTGCATGTTCTTCTCATTTAGTACTCTGAATATATTTTGCCAGCCCTTCCTGGCTTGGCATGTCTCTGTGGACAGCTCTGATATTATTATAATTGGCTTTCCTCTGTATGTAAGGAGCTTCTTTGTCCTAGCTGCTTTTATGAGGGTCTGTCTAGAAGCATAATTCTTCATTTGAACTATTAGGTGTCGTGAGGACTCTTGAGAATCTAAGATCTTGGGGGGAAACCGCTCTGTCTCTAATACATGAACCTTGTTTCCATTCATGAGAGTGGGAAATTTTCATAGACAAGTTGTACCATTACATCTTCTAGACTTCTTTCTTTTTTCTCCCCTTCAGGGATTCCAATAATTCTGATGTTGGAATGTTTCATGGCATCATTTATTCCCCTGATTCTGTTTTCATGGCTTCTGAGCTGTTTGTTCCAGGTTTCCTCCTCATCCTTTCTCTCTATCTGTTTGTCCTCCAGACCACTAGCTCTATCTTCTGCCTCAGGTTCCCTAAATTTTAGATAATTTAGATTAGATTGGAACTCATTGAGAGCATTTTGAACATCATCCCTGGTGGCTTTCAGTTCTGCCCTAACATTGTGAACATCATCCCTGGTGGCTTTCAGTCCTGCCCTAATCAATTCTGTTTGGTCATCCATGGCTTTCTCCAACCTAGCTATTGCCTTATAATTGTTAGCCTGAACTGCTTTTCTGACATATTGACTATGTTGATAGCCATTGGCTCTGTTGCAGAAGGTCCATCCTCTGGATTTTTCTCCTGTTGGGAATTCCTCCTCCTAGCCATTTCGGTAAGAAATGACTGAACAGATGCAGCTGGATGTATCAATTGTGGTGCAGTCAAGGTGCACCCTGGAACACTCCTGTGCAATCAGGATTCCCCAACCAAATGGGAGAAAAAAGAAAAGAAAAAGAAATAGAGAAGAAAGAGAAAAAAAAAAAAGAAAGAAAAGATAAGATAAAAACAAAAAGAGAGAAAGAGAGAGAGAGACAGGAAAAAAAGGAAGATAAAAGAGAAGGCTCAGCCCAAATGGGCCCCAATGTAAGATTTATGAAGTATAGAAACAAAAATAGACAAACAAAAAGACTGATAAATGTATATGACGAAGGAAAAAAAATTTATATGTATAAAAGCAAAAAAAAAAAAAAGAACCCACGTATAATATTTATATACTATCAGGATAAACACAAATACACAGAAACACTGGCAGAAGGGAAAGATGGGAGAGTGTTTATAAATTCTCAGTGTGGGCGAGGAAGTTTATTTTGATTCTTCCTGAAGGTATCTTGATGTTTTTGTTAAGGGACTCAACTTTCCTAAGTTACAGGGGGATTAGAAACTGGTTTGCCTATAGGGGTAGCATTGATTGGGGGAAGGGGATTAGCTTGAAGTTTAACTCTATATGTATAGTAGAAAATAAAAATTAAAAAAGAATAACTAGTCTAAACTAAATTAAAATTAAAAAAATTAAAAAAATAGAAAAGCAAAAGGTAAACACGGGTGTATGTATCAAAAAGTTCAGGTTAGAAGGTTATTAAGGAATTTGATGTACTGGACATCTCAGTGTGATGGTAAATAGGTTAAAAAATTATCTCTATGTATAAAAAAAAAACCAGAATATTGATAAAGACTTAACAATAAAAGTTTTATTTATGAAGTAGTGGTGGTTGTTCTCTTGTCATCTTCTTTTTTTTTTTTCTTCATTCCTGGTTGGTTTTCTGGGTGAGGGGCCTGCCACGTGGGTTTTCAGACAATGATGTTCCCTGAGTTAGGTCCTCCCGCCCCCCTCAAGGGGGTGGGCTCTGAGGAAACCGTATTTTTTTTTTCAGGGTTTTGTTCCCTGGAGGTTTTTATGTTCTTTCATCTGTTTTCTCTCATCTTGACAGCTTTTGATGGTTTTGGAGGTTTAGAGGAGAGCAAAGTGCACCCAGTCCTCCCTCTCAGAGAGAAGCCTAAAAACTAAAAACTAAAAAATTCTGATGACCAAAAACAAAGGAGGAATAAATGAATATTCCTTGTTCATGAATAGGGAGATTTAATATTGTCATAATGTCTGTTCTTTGCAAATGGAAACATAGATTTAATGGAATCCAAATCAAAGCCCACCAAGTTATTTTGTGCAGGTTAATAAATTCATTCCAAACTTAATATGAAAGATATATGACACCAAGTAGCTAGAACCAATATTGAAGAAGAGCAAAGTTGGAGAGCTGACATATCCAAGTTTAAGACATATATTATAAAATTTCAGTACTTCGGATGGCTTGATATTGATGAAAGAATAGATGGGTTAATGGAACAGAACAGAAAGTCCAAAATAGACCCAACTAAATATATCCAACTTGTCTTTGATAGAAGAGCAAAGGCAATACAAGAGACCATAAACCATCTTTTCAACAAATGTCACAGGAGACACAGCGACATCCACATTTGAAAAGAAAAGGGAAGGGAAGGGAGGAATGGAAGGGAAAAAGGAAGGAAGGTAGGAAGGAAGGAAGGAATGATGAAGGAAGAGAAGGAGGGAGGAAGGAATGAAGGAAAGAAGGATGGAGATAAGGAAAGAAGGAGGGAGGGAAAGAATGAAGGGAGGAAGAAAGTGTGGAATGAAATAGAGATCAACACAAAAATAAACTCTGAATGTATCATATAGGTGATATAAAATGTGAAGCTATAAAATCCCTATAAGACAACATATGGAATCATATTAATAATCTTAGGTATAGGGATAGATTAGAAACTCCAACAAAGACATAATCCACAAAAGAAGTAATCAATAACTAAAATTCAATATAGGAAAACTTCTGCTGTTTGAGAGAAAATATTAAAAAACAATGAGAAGACATGAGTTGGAAAAAAATTGTAAAAGATATATTTAAAAAAGGAGTAGTACCCAATATTCAAAGAAACCATAAAAAGGGAACAACTCAATTTAAAAATGTCCACAGATCTATAGAGATGCCTATCCTAAAAAGATATAAAGATGGTAAATTTGTCTATGAAAAGATGCTGCAGATTATAGGTCATCAGGAACATGCATATTAAAACAACAAAGTACTAGTACTACAGTGTTATTAGAATGGCTTTATTTTTTTAAAGAGTTTTATTTATTTATTTATTTGTCAGAGAGAGATCACAAGTAGACAGAGAGGCAGGCAGAGAGAGAGAGAGAGAGGGAAGCAGGCTCCCTGCTGAGCAGAGAACCCGATGTGGGACTCGATCCCAGGACCCTGAGATCATGACTTGAGCCGAAGGCAGCGGCTTAACCCACTGAGCCACCCAGGTGCCCCTAGAATGGCTTTAAAAGCACAACACTGACAACACCAAAACTGACAAAGAGGTGCTATACAAATTCCATTCATTGCATGTGAAATATAAAATGGTCCAGCCACTTTTCAAGTAGTTTAGGAGTTTCCTTTTTTTTTTTTTTTAAACTAAACATACACTTATAATATGACCTGGCAGCAGTCCTCCTTTGTTTATATGCAAATACGTTGAAAATTTATGTCTAAATCATATTGCTTATAATTGCCAAAGTTACAGGATTCAACTAAGGCATCCTTTCATAGTTGAATAAATACATAAACTTAGGTACATTTGGACAATGGAATATAATTCAGTGTTAAGAAGAAATAAGCTGTGAAGGTATGACAAGACATGAAAGAATTTAAAATGTATGCTCCCCAATGAAAAAAACGTCATTCTAAAAAGTTCTAGAAAAAGCAAAACTATGGAGACCAAAAAGAGCAGTAACTTCTAGAGAGTAAGTATGTAATACAAAGAAGGGAAAAATAGCAGAGCCCGGAGGATTTGGGATGCAGTGAAACTATTCTGTATGATACTAAAATGGTGGGTGCATGATGTACATTTGTCAAGACTTACAGAATGCATACCACTAAAAAATGAACTGTAATTAAAATTATGGCCTGGGAATGATAATGATGTGTCAGTATCTCTATTGTACCTCTATTGTAGCAAATGTACTACAGTGGTACAGGATGAAAACAGTGGGGAGGTTATATGTGTGTGTTAATAGGTAGTGTGTGGGAATTCTGTTCTTGGTATTCAATTTGGTCATAAACCTAAAACTGCTCTATAGATAAAATCTATTTATTTTAAAAATATGAATATGGGGGCACCTGGGTGGCTCAGTGGGTTAAGCCGCTGCCTTTGGCTCGGGTCATGATCTCAGGGTCCTGGGATCGAGTCCCGCATCGGGCTCTCTGCTCAGCAGGGAGTCTGCTTCCCTCTCTCTCTCTCTGCCTGCCTCTCCATCTACTTGTGATCTCTCTCTGTCAAATAAATAAATAAAATCTTAAAAAAATATATATGAATATGACCTGTGGCTCATGCAAAGATTAAAAAAAAAATACCTGTAATTCTAAAATATCTTACTTGACTCACTTACATATTCTCCTTATCTTACTTTAATCAGGTACCTGATTTCTCTTTCAGTAGCTCTGACTATTGTTGATACAATGCCCTGCTTTGCTTTGGATGGTCAGTGGATTTTAAACTCTTTCCTAGATGCTACCCTTTGCTCAGTGATTAGATTATGATAATGAAAGGTCTGATAGGATTTTGCATCTTACTTGGTGGTAGTGTGCTTTTGGCTGCCCACATAACCCTGGGACTTTGACTGGTTAAAGGGTTTGCATTCATCTGGGAGGATTTATGAATTTCAATATATTGCTATGTTGCAATATTTATAGCCATCAATGCCTTACTAGCATGAAATGTAATGCATCTCCTTAAAATGACATCTTAACCTATAACTCTGAGATTTGGGCCAACTGGGAGAATGACGATTTTCTTGGCCAGTGTTTCTTCTCTTTTAACTTTTTTGCAAAGTATTTAAAAAGTTACTGGTGTATTGTTTTCTACCCTGAAAACTTAAGTCTGCTAACAATTAAATTAAAAATTAAGTAAAACAATGTGCCGACATGAAGGGGGGATATCTTGGAAAAAATGCCTATGGTTTAAGGAGAAACGCTTTGCCCCAAAGAGTTTCATTTTGATAATGTGCCTTTATTCCCTCACAAAACAGAATTAGTTTTCACATTCAGGATAATTTTCCCAGTGTTCACACGCTGCAGATATGAGACATTGTGAAAATTATCCTATGTGAAACAAAGGACTTAAGAGTTGAACATTCTGAAGTAAACCAGGTCTTCTCAAAAGCACAAAAGCAACTCTTCAGCAATCCTTGTAACCATTCTCTATGGGGCCCAGAACCCCTTTGGCTTGGACATTTTATGTTGTGGTATTACGGCCCCATGAGGCCTAAAAAGCCAGGTTCCAGATTCAAGAAAGTCCAGAGCAGTGCTCTGTTCTCATTCCCTGCTCCCATGTTTTGCTGTGCAAATTGATTTAATGCTGAGTTCTCACCTTCCATCTTTTCCTCCACATGTAAGTGAAATCTATGGTATTTGTCAACTATATTTCCAGTGAGTTCACGCGAGACTTTGTAGTACAATAAGTATGGTTACACATAAGTGCACACATGAATTTGCCAGAAAACCATAGGGAGTTCCTGTCGCCCCTCAAAAAAACACGGCCTGTTTTTTTTTCAGATCTTTCAGATCTGACATGCGTTATGTTCCTGGGTGGCATAGTCAGTTAAGCTTCCAGCTGCTGATGTCAGCTCAGGTCATGATCTCAGGGTCCTGAGATTGAGCCCTGCATCTGGCCCTGCCTTGAGCATGCAGTCTGCTTGAGATTCTCTCTCTCTCTCTTCCCCTGTTCCTCTGTCCCTCCCCCCACCCCTGCCCCTTTATTTCCCTGTCCAAAATCAAAACAAACAAATAAATAGATATGACATGCAACCATTTGAAATTTAGGAAGTCAACAGGCCTGCATGAAGATTACTTCTAGAAGTGTATGAGCATGATTTTTTTTGGTTTTGTTTTTGTTTTTGTTTTTGTTTTTTTTTAACCAAAGAAATAGTTCTTTCATACATGCAAAGCAGTAACTTCTCTAATTGAGGTATCCTTTTTTAGATCACTTAGTTGCTTTTTCACACTAAGGGGACATCTTTTAGATAATCCTTTTAGAGTTTACTCCAGATTTTTGTTCTTAGCAAATTACAATTGACCCCTGCACAACATCGATTTGAATTGCACAGGCTCAATTATATGCAGGCTTTTCCACAATCCAGTACTGTAAACTGTATTTTCTCTTCCTTTTGATTTTCTTAATAACACTTCCCTCCAGCCTATTCTATTAACAAATTTGTATCAGACACATACATACTAACTATGTGTTAATTGGCTATGTTCTTGGTAAGTCTTTCAATCATCAGCAGGTTATTGGCAGTTACATTTTGGGGAAGTCAAAAGTTATATGTGGACTTTGAAATGTGAGGCAGTTCAGCCTCCTTAGACATCACATTTTAAAGGGTCAATTATATATATCACATATATAATATATATATTGTAATTTAACATTTTAGTAAAGCAGTTAATACTAGCCCTGAAACCAGAAAAATCATTAATTTGTCCCAGGAAAACATGTTCTATTCTTAGATAGTTATTTTTCATTGATTTTCAAATCACATATTACTATGCAGTAATTATCAAGATTCATTGTATGATCATATTATATTAGAAAGGCCACATTACATCAGAAAGGAAGTAAGTGCTTGTCTCTAGCAGGAATGTATGTGAAGAACCATCTTTGCCATCTTCTGTAGTTCATGGCTTATAAATGCTTAATAAGTGAGGCTTATTAATTATTAAATTAATTATTAAATTTATTTTTAAATAAATTGTTAAATGTATTTAAATTATTAATAAGATCAGTGTTGTTTATTGAATCCAAAAGAATGTTTCTATTTAATTAAACTAAAAATTATTGTCATTATAATTGTATCAATATGCATATAATGTCCATATAATTCTGACATTAAAAAACTTGAAATGGGGTGCCTGGGTGGCTCAGTGGGTTAAAGCCTCTGCCTTTGTCTCAGGTCATGATCTCACAAGTCCCGCATTGGGCTCTCTGCTCAGTGGGGAGCCTGCTTCCCTACCAATCTCTCTGCTTGCCTCTCTGCCTGCTTGTGATCTCTGTCTGTCAAATAAATAAAACTTGAAAGGCCTTTGTATTCCTGGCATATTATTTTCTTTATGGAAATGACCCATTTTGGTTCTGTACGTTAATTCAAAAAATGAAATTATTTTGCATATTTAAAAAAAAGTATTACTAACAGTTAAGATTTATTTTCAATGTTTCTACTCGGTTATTTTTACATTTCACCCACAATCTACAAAAAATGTTTACATTCTTTTCAGCATTTCAGTTTGAAAAACAGTGCAATTCAATTTGACCCTTGATAATTGTTCTTATAGTACTTTGTTCTAATAATAAATTGTAAATGTGTGGTTTGTGAGTATGTGGTGTTTAGTCATCATTTCATCCTAAGGTATTTATTTGCATAGACACATACTAATGGTACATGAGTATTTTTTTTCAATTATTTGACTTAAGCTTTAACTTGAAGGTATCTTAGAGATGCTTCATGCTGACCAATAAGGGAATACATGTGTTCCAACATCTTAGACTTTAGAATTTTCTATATCTTTCTCTGCTTTTTATTTACTTTTTGTATTGAAGTACATGCCAAGTTATCTTAATTTTGGGTGTACGACATTGTGATTCAACATTTCTATACATTACAAACCAATCACCATTGGAGTAGTTACTATCAATCACCATATAATAATAGTCATTGCAATATCACTGTCCATATTTCCTGCATTATGCTTAACACCCCTGTGGTTTATTTTATAACCAGAAGTTTGTAACTCTTAGTCTCTTTCACCTAAGCCTTTCATCTTTCACCTTTGCCCATTCATTCACCTGCCTCCCTTCTCAGAAACAAGTTTATTCCCTGTGTTTATGAGTCTGTTTTATGTTGTTTGATTATGTCTTTTGTTTTTTTAGGTTCCACGTGTAAGTGAAATCCATGGTATTTGTCTATCTCTCACTTATTTCACTTAGCATAATATCCTCTTGGTCAGTCTCCATCAAAAATGACAAGATGGGGGGGAGCAAGATGGCGGGGAAGTAGGAGGAGGCACCATTTCAACCTGTACCCTAAAGTGAGCTGATTACCTACCAAAGAACTCCGACCACCCATGAAATCAGCCTGAGATCAGAATTATACACGTCTGGATCTCTACTGGAGCAGAAGACGCCAGTGGCAGGTAAAGCAGACTGGGAACATCCGACTGATATCGGAAGATAAACAAAAGGGGGAGGGAGCCACCAGAGGTGACCGATTGGAAAGTAACACCCCAACACGAGAGTACTCTGCATCTGGGGACCAGCATTAACTTGGAGTCTGGTTGAAAGCACTCAAAAAACAAACAGCAAAGGATTGCGGTGGGGGGGGTAATAGTGGGAACCTGGGCAGTTAGGGTCAGGGACCTAAGTCCCCGGACCCAGGACAGCCTCCCCTGGCGCGGAGCCAGAGAGAGTGCGGCGGAGAAATCAGGTCTCGGTACCTGAGCCGCGAGTGCACCTGAATGCCAGCGCGCCTGAGAACGAGTGGGGTCTGGCTTCCATGAGGGGCTGGGAGCCTGGCCTGACGGCAATCCTGAAATGCGCGCGTCCCACACCCTCCCTTGGGATAGGTGCTCATAGGCGCTAGCCTGGAGCTCTGGCAGCAGGAAAAACCAGACATTCCCAGCCCGGGACAGCGGGAAAATCTCAGTGCACGATCTCTGCTCCGAACCTCTCTGGCGGTCTGGAGCTGCCTAGACAGCCACAGCTGCCCTGGTTTTGGGCACAACGAGGAGCTCCTGCATCCCCAGGGACAGTGACCCAGAACCAACTCTGCCAGCAGCTTTTGCAAAAACAGTCTGAGGCTTCTCTCTGAGAGGGAGGTTGGGGTGCTGTTTGCTCTCCTCTAAACCTCCAAAAACCATCAAAAGCTGTCAAGGCGAGAGAAAGCAGATGAAAGAACATAAAAACCCCCAGAGAACAAAAGACTGAAAAAAAAAAAAAAAAAAAACAGTTTCCTGAAAAAAAAAGAGCTCACCCCCTTGAGGGGAGTGGGAGGACCTAACTCAGGGAACATCATTGTCTGAAAACCCACGTGGCAGGCCCCTCCCCCAGAAAACCAACCAGGAAGGAAGGAAAAAAAAAAAAAGACTACAAGAGAACAACCACCACTACTTCATAAATACAACTTTTATTTTTAACCCTTTACCAATATTCTGGTTCTTTTTTTTTATACATACAGATAATTTTTTAACCTATTTACCATCACACTGAGATGTCCAGTACATCAAATTCTTTAATAACCTTCTAACCTGAACTTTTTGATACATACACCCGTGTTTTTCTTTTGTTTTTCTATTTTTTTAATTTTAACTTAGTTTAGTCTAGTTTATTCTTTTTTTAATTTTTATTTTCTACTATACATATAGAGTTAAACTTCAAGGTAACCCCCTTTCCCCAATCAATGCTACCCCTATAGGCAAACCAGTTTCTAATCCCCCTGTAACTTAGGAAAGTTGAGTCCCTTAACAAAAACATCAAGATACCTTCAGGAAGAATCAAAATAACCTTCCTCACCCACACTGAGAATCTATAACCATTCTCCCAATTTTTCCTTCTGTCAGTGTTTCTGTGAATTTGTGTCTGTCCTGACAATATATAAATCTTATACTTGGGGTTCTTTCTGAGGAGGTTTTTCCCTTTTTTTGGCTTATATATACATATTTTTTTCTCTTGTCATATACTTTTATCACTCTTTTTGTCTGTCTGTTTTTGTTTGTATACTCCACAAATCTTACCTTGTGGCCCATTTGGGCTGAGCCTTCTCTTGTATCTTCCCTTTTTTTCCTATCTCTCTCTCTCTCTTTTTTTTTTCTTCCTTTTTTCTTTCCCCTCTTTTTTTCTTTCTTCTTCTCTATTTCTTTTTCTTTTCTTTATTCTCTCATTTGGGTGGGGAATCCTGATTGCACAGAAGCGTTCCAGGGTGCACATTGACTGCACCACAATCGATAAGTCCAGCTGCATCTGATTAGTCATCTCTTACCAAAATGACTAGGAGGAGGAATACCCAACAGAAGAAAAATACAGAGGATGGGCCTTCTGCAACAGAACTAATGGCTATCGACATAGACAATATGTCAGAAAAGGAATTCAGACTAACAATTATCCAGGCAATAGCTAGGTTGGAGAAAGCCATGGATGACCAAACAGAATTGATTAGGGCAGAACTGAAAGCCACCAGGGATGATGTTCACAATGTTAGGGCAGAACTGAAAGCCACCAGGGATGATGTTCAAAATGCTCTCAATGAGTTCCAATCCAATCTAAATTCTCTAAAAGCTAGGGTAACTGAGACAGAAGATAGAATTAGTGATCTGGAGGACAAACAGATAGAGAGAAAGGATCAGGAGGAAGCCTGGAACAAACAGCTCAGAAGCCACGAAAACAGATTCAGGGAAATAAACGATGCCATGAAACGTTCCAACGTCAGAATTGTTGGAATCCCTGAAGGGGAAGAAAAAGAAAGAAGTCTAGAAGATATAGTGGAAGAAGTTGTCTATGAAAATTTTCCCAATCTCACGAATGGAAACAACGTTCATGTACTAGAGGCAGAAAGATCTCCTCCCAAGATTTTAGATTCTCGAAAGTCCTCACGGCACCTTATAGTTAAAATGGGGAATTATGTTTCAAGAGAGACCCTCTTAAAAGCAGCTAGGACAAAGAAGCTTCTTACATACAGAGGAAAGCCCATTAGAATAACGTCAGACCTTTCCACAGAGACCTGGAAAGCCAGGAAGGGCTGGCAAAATATATTCAGAGTACTAAATGAGAAGAACATGCAACCAAGAATACTCTATCCAGCAAGACTGACATTTAAAATGGATGGAGAGATAAAGAGTTTCCAAGACCAGCAAGGCTTAAAAGACTATGCAACCACCAAGCCGACACTGCAGGAAATATTAAGGGGGGTCCTATAAAAGAGAAAAAATCCTAAGAATATCATTGAACAGAAATATAGAAACAATCTATAGAGAGAAAGACTTCAAAGGCAACACGATGTCAATAAAAACCTATCTCTCAATAATCACTCTCAATGTGAATGGCCTAAATGCGCCCATAAAATGACACAGGGTTGCAGATTGGATAAAACGACAGGACCCATCCATATGTTGTCTACAAGAGACCCATTTTGAACCTAAGGATACACCCAGACTGAAAGTGAAGGGATGGAGAAGCATCTTCCATGCCAATGGGCCTCAAAAGAAGGCCGGAGTAGCAATTCTCATATCAGATAAATTAGATTTTAAACTAAGGACTGTAGTCAGAGATACAGAAGGACACTACATAATTCTTAAAGGGACTATCCGCCAAGACGATCTAACAATTGTGAATATCTATGCCCCCAATATGGGAGCACCCAATTACGTAAGAAAACTATTAATCAAGATAAAGAGCCATATTGATACGAATACAATAATAGTAGGAGATCTTAATACGCCTCTCTCAGAAATAGACAGATCATCGAAGCAGAAAATTAATAAAGAAATAAGAGCATTGAATGAAACATTGGACCAGATGGACCTCATAGACATATACAGAACATTCCACCCTAAAACAACAGAATACTCATTCTTCTCAAGTGCACATGGAACCTTCTCCAGAATAGACCACATACTGGGTCACAAAGCAGGACTCAACCGATACCAAAAGACTGACATTATTCCCTGCATATTCTCAGATCACAATGCTTTGAAACTGGAGCTCAATCACAAGGAAAAGTTCAGAAGGAACTCAAACACCTGGAAGCTAAAGACCACCTTGCTTAAGAATGCTTGGATCAACCAGGAGATCAAAGATGAACTTAAACAATTCATGGAAACCAATGAGAATGAAGACACCTCGGTCCAAAACCTATGGGATACAGCAAAGGTGGTTCTAAGGGGGAAATACATAGCCATCCAAGCCTCCCTCAAAAACATTGAAAAATCCAGAATACACCAGCTGTCTCTACACCTTAAAGAACTGGAGAATCAACAACAAATCAAACCAACTCCACATGCAAGAAGGGAAATAATCAAGATTAGAGCAGAGATCAATGAGGTAGAAACGAGAGATACAGTAGAACGTATCAATGAAACTAGAAGCTGGTTTTTTGAAAGAATCAATAAGATCGATAAACCATTGGCCACACTAATCCAAAAGAAAACAGAGAAAGCCCAAATTAATAAAATTATGAATGAAAAGGGAGAGATCACAACTAACACCAAGGAAATAGAAACAATCATCAGAAATTATTACCAAGAGTTATATGCCAATAAACTAAGCAACCTAGATGAAATGGATGCATTCCTGGAAAGCTACAAACTCCCAAAATTGAACCAGGAAGAAATTGACAACCTGAATAGACCGATATCTAGTAATGAGTTGAAGCAGTGATCAAAAACCTCCCAAAAAACAAGAGCCCAGGACCTGACGGATTCCCTGGGGAATTCTACCAAACTTTCAAAGAAGAAATAACACCAATTCTCCTGAAGCTGTTCCAAAAAATTGAAGCAGAACGACAACTTCCAGACTCTTTTTATGAAGCCAGCATTACCCTGATCCCCAAACCAGGCAAAGACCCTACCAAAAAGGAGAATTTCAGACCAATATCACTGATGAATATGGATGCAAAGATTCTCAACAAGATCCTAGCAAACAGGATCCAGCAGCACATTCAAAAGATTATCCACCATGACCAGGTGGGATTCATCCCTGGGTTGCAAGGTTGGTTCAACATTCGCAAATCAATCAGTGTGATAGAACAAATCAATAAGAGACGAGAGAAGAACCACATGGTCCTCTCAATTGATGCAGAAAAAGCATTTGACAAAATCCAGCATCCGTTCCTGATGAAAACGCTTCAAAGTATAGGGATAGAGGGAACATTCCTGAACTTCATAAAATCTATCTATGAAAGACCCACAGCAAATATCATCCTCAATGGGAAAAAGCTTGCAGCCTTCCCGTTGAGATCAGGAACACGACAAGGATGCCCACTCTCACCACTCTTGTTCAACATAGTATTAGAAGTTCTAGCAACGGCAATCAGACAACAAAGAGAAATCAAAGGTATCCAAATTGGCAAGGAAGAAGTCAAACTCTCTCTCTTCGCAGATGACATGATTCTTTATATGGAAAACCCCAAAGACTCCACCCCCAAACTACTAGAACTCATACAGCAATTCAGTAACGTGGCAGGAGACAAAGTCAATGTACAGAAATCAGTGGCTTTCTTATACACCAACAATGAAAATACAGAAAGGGAAATTAGAGAATCGATTCCATTTACTATAGCACCAAGAACCATAAGATACCTGGGCATAAACCTAACCAAAGAAGTAAAGGACCTGTGCTCGAGGAACTACAGAACACTCATGAAAGAAATTGAAGAAGACACAAAAAGATGGAAGACTGTTCCATGCTCTTGGATTGGAAGAATAAACACTGTTAAAATGTCTATACTGCCTAGAGCAATCTATACTTTTAATGCCATTCCGATCAAAATTCCACCGATATTTTTCAAAGAGCTGGAGCAAATAATCCTAAAATTTGTATGGAGCCAGAAGAGACCCCGAATTGCCAAGGAAATGTTGAAAAACAAAAACAAAACTGGCAGCATCACGTTACCCGATTTCAAGCTTTACTACAAAGCTGTGATCACCAAGACAGCGTGGTACTGGCATAAAAACAGACACATAGACCAGTGGAACAGAGTGGAGAGCCCAGATATGGACCCTCAACTCTATGGTCAAATAATCTTCGACAAAACAGGAAAAAATATACAGTGGAAAAAAGACAGTCTCTTCAATAAATGGTGCTGGGAAAACTGGACAGCGATATGTAGAAGAATGAAACTCGACCATTCTCTTACACCGTTCACAAAGATAAACTCGAAATGGATAAAAGACCTCAACGTGAGACAGGAATCTCTCAGAATCCTAGAGGAGATCATAGGCAGTAACCTCTTCGATATCAGCCACAGCAACTTCTTTCAAGATAAGTCTCCAAAGGCCAAGGAAACAAAAGCAAAAATGAACTTTTGGGACTTCATCAAGATCAAAAGCTTCTGCACAGCAAAGGAAACAGTCAACAAAACAAAGAGGCAACCCACGGAATGGGAGAAGATATTTGCAAATGACAGTACAGACAAAAGGTTGATATCCAGGATCTACAAAGAACTTCTCAAACTCAACACACACAAAACAGATAATCATATCAAAAAATGGGCAGAAGATATGAATAGACACTTCTCCAACGAAGACATAGAAATGGCTATCAGACACATGAAAAAATGTTCATCATCACTAGCCATCAGGGAGATTCAAATTAAAACAACATTGAGATACCACCTGACACCAGTTAGAATGGCCAAAATTAGCAAGACAGGAAACAACGTGTGCTGGAGAGGATGTGGAGAAAGGGGAACCCTCTTACACTGTTGGTGGGAATGCAAGTTAGTGCAGCCACTTTGGAGAACAGTGTGGAGATTCCTGAAGAAATTAAAAATAGAGCTTCCCTATGACCCTGCAATTGCACTGCTGGGTATTTACCCCAAAGATACAGATGTAGTGAAAAGAAGGGCCATTTGTACCCCAATGTTTATTGCAGCAATGGCTACGGTCGCCAAAATGTGGAAAGAACCAAGATGCCCTTCAACGGATGAATGGATAAGGAAGATGTGGTCCATATACACAATGGAGTATTATGCCTCCATCAGAAAGGACGAATACCCAACTTTTGTAGCAACATGGACAGGACTGGAAGAAATTATGCTGAGCGAAATAAGTCAAGCAGAGAGAATCAAGTATCATATGGTCTCACTTATTTGTGGAGCATAACAAATAACATGGAGGACATGGGGAGATGGAGAGGAGAGGGAGTTGAGGGAAACTGGAAGGGGAGATGAACCATGAGAGACTATGGACTCTGAAAAACAACCAGAGGGTTATGAAGGGGCGGCGGGAGGGGGTGGGGTGGGGTGGGAGGTTGAGGAACCAGGTGGTGGGTAATAGGGAGGGCACGTACTGCATGGAGCACTGGGTGTGATGCCAAAACAATGAACACTGTTATGCTGTAAATAAGCAAATAAAAATAAATAAATTAATTAAAAAAAAAGAAATTAAAAAAAAATGACAAGATGTAGGTTTTTTTTTTAATTGCTTAGGATTATTTCATTGAGTATTATTTCATATATATAATATATAATATATATAATTAATGGAATATGTATATATTCCATTAATTTAGCAGGGGATATAGACATATATTGGCTATTGTAAATAATGCTGCAATCAGCACGCAGGTGCATATGCATGTATCTTTTCATATTGGTGGTTTTGTTTTCTTAGAATATACACCCAAAAGTGGAATACTAGATTATATTGTAATTCTGTTTCTATTTTCAATTTTCCAAGGACACTACACAGTGTTTTCCACAGTGGATGCATGAATTCTTGTTCTCAAAACCAGTGTACAAATTCTCACTTTCCTCACATCTTTGACAGCATCCACAACTTCGTGGTGGTTTGATTTTTTTAATACTAGCATTCTGACTGAGGTAAAGTGATATTTCACTTTATTTTGCTGTTGTTTACCCAAGTGTAACTTAGATTCAGTGTTGTGGTAGTTTTAGGTGTACAATAAAATTGTTCAACAATTCTATACACTAGACAATGGTCATCATAATAAGTGTTCTCTTTTCTAAAGATTTATTTATTTGTTTGCTTGCTTGTTTGTTTATTTGAGAGAGAGAGAGAGAGAGAGAGAGAGAGAGAATCTCAAGCAGGCTCCCTGATGGGCCTGGACCCTGACATGGTGCAACCCTGAGATCATGACCTGAGCTGAAATCAAGAGTTGGCAACCTACCTGACTGAGCCCCTCAGGCACTCACACCTTTCCATTTTTAAACATAACATGTTTGACTTCATCTGTACAGTCAGTTATAGAATAATCATCCTTGTATTTCAATAAAGCTTTATCCAACAGATATAATAGTCCATGCCTTGTCTCCTACGAAGGTTAACTTTTGCATGTGAAGCATAATTTCAAAATGCTATTTCAAAAATATCACTAACTTATTTCTGACTTTTAAGGCTATTTTGTCTCAAGATGCATGGGTGGCTCAGTGGGTTAAGCATCACGCTCTTGATTTCAGCTTAGAACTTGATCTCAGGGTCATGAATTCAAGCCCTGCTTAGGACTCCTCAAGGGACCTAATTTTAAATAAACAAATAAATAGTCCATTTTGTCTCATAGCAGATATTGCTACCCCAATTTCCTTTTTGTCTCTATTTGCATGAAATGCTTTTTTCAATCCTTTCATTTTCAGACTATATGTGTCTTAGGTCTGAAGTCAGTCTGTTGTAGATAGCATATAGATGGCCTTATTTTCTTTGAATCCATTCAGTCACCTTATATATTTTTACTAAAAAACTCACATTTAAAATAGTTGATATTATATATATTTATTGCCATATTGCTTATTGTATTCTGCCTTTTTAAAAAAAATTCTGCTGAATCTTTACTTTTTCTTGCTCTCTTCCGTCATGATTTGATGACTTTTTAAAATTATGTTTGGAGTCATTTTTCCTTTATTTATTTTGTGTGTGTGTGTGTGTGTGTGTGTGATTAGCAAAGGGAACATGTAGTGTACCTGTATGTATAGAAACCTACTTGAGGTTGATGGTCACCTAAGTTAAAATACATCTTAAAAGCATTATAATCTTACTCCCTCTTCCACATTTTATTTTTTTTATATTCAATGTTATATTTTTCTTTTATTTTGTTTAACGACCCCTTAAAAAAGATTTTATTTATTTCATTTTTATTAATTTGTGTGTGTGAGAGAGAGAGCACATAAGCTGGCAGAGGGAGAAGCAGGCTCTCAGCTGAGCAAGGATTCTGATGCAGTACTTGATCCCAGAACCTTGGGATCATGACTTGGGCCAATGGCAGTACTTAACTACTGGGCCACCCAGGTGTTCCTACTCTGAGTAACACTTCATTAATATTTGTAGACTATAATTTACAATATCAATGCTTTAACCTTTATACCACAGTTCAAAGTAGCTGATACAGTACCTTTACTATGTATTTGTTTTTAGTGTGATATTTTTTTCTTTCAATGTTTTCTTATTTATGTGATCTTCTTGTTCCATGTAAAGAAGTCCTTTCAACTTTTCTTTTAATATCAGCATATTGATGATGAATTCTTAATTTTTATTCATCTGCCGAACATATCTCTTTCTTTGTCAATTCTGATCACCTTTGTGGGTAGAGTGGTTGTAGGCTTTATGTGTTAACACTTTGAATGTATCATGATGCCCTTTTCTGTGCTGGAAAATCAGCTGATAGCCTTACTCAATTTCCCTTGTATATAAGTAGTCATTTTTTTCTTTTGATTTTTTAAATTTATATTTAATCTTTACCTCCTTAATTATTATGTGTCCTCATGTGGACTCTTTCAGATCATCTTGTTGAGGGTTTGCTGTGTTTCCTCAGCCTGGTTATCTCTTTCATTCCCCACATTGTGGAAATTTTCAGCACTTATTTCTTCATTTTCAGCACTTCATTTCACTCATTAAACGTTCTTGTCCTCTCTTCCTCTTCTCCTTCTGGACTCCTTGTAACATGAATGTTATTATGCTTGATGCTGTCCCAAATGTCCTCATTCTAAAATTTGTTCTTCTTCCTGCTCCTCAACTGGAATGTTTTCCACTCCATTCCCTGTCTCCCAGATCACTAACCCATTCTAATGTACTCTTTATTTATTCCTTCTAGCATATTGCTTATTTCAGCTATTGAATTCTTCAGTTCTGTTTGCTATTTTTTCTTTCTTTTTTTAAAGAGATTTTATTTATTTGAGACATAGAGTGAGCAAGCAAGAGAGAACACAAGTTTAGAAAGGGACAGAAGTAGAGGTAGAAGCAGACTCCCTATTGATCAGGGATCCCAAAGGCAGGGCTCAATCCCAGGCCCCTGGAATCACGACCTGAGCCAAAGGCAGATGATTAACTGACTGAGCAACCCAGGTGCGCTAGTATGTTTTTATTTCTAGGCACATTTAATTTAATATCAAGAATGCAATGGAAAAAAGGACCAAATACAATGAAGGAAACACATCAACACCAATGACAATGCTTTTTCAGCATATGCCTGTAACAAAATGTGGATTCAATTTCACTACTGAAAAAAAAAATGAAAAAAACAGTGAGTCTCATCACAGCCAATATCTTTATACAATCTATACTGACATGAATGTTTATAGTGTTTCCAAAAGTTTCAACCTGAGGTTTGATACCACACCTTTATGTCTGTACAGTCCTCTGTACGATTACCCATAGCATTAGCAATCATTCAAAGATAAAACCATTGATTGAAACTATATTGATTTAAGGCTCGATCTAGTATCGAGTATTGGCTAAGTATGAGTATTGGCTAAATATATGAACTATTTGTGCTGATATCTATCATTTGATTCTCTCATGACTACTAAATTGTTCTCAGCAAATAAACTCTTAAACGACAAAATTTTTGTTGTTTGAGCTTTGACCCAGAAGTTCAACAAGAATCATGAAGCCCATAGTCTTGATATAGCAAAACTGATATACAATGTCCTTACGTCACTATAGGCAAGGTTAGGAGTGATGCATATTCCAAGTTTCCATTTTAAAGGAATTTTACATATTCAATTCAGGAGTTCAAATCTCTAGGTTTTTGTTACTCCAAAAAGAGTGTGCCTCAGACTTAAGACTTCTGTTTCTCTATTTTTTTTTTTTTTTTCAAACAGAAACATTTCTTAAGTGTCTACTTGTTCTAGAAGGGGAATTATTCAGAGGTGGCCACTTTGGAATAGTCCCACACAATCAAGCCTCTATCAGGTATAAACTCCCAGGCACTCAGTTCATTTGGGGCTTTTTCCCATTTGTCTTTAGCCTGATTCAGGTCACCTTTCATTTTTAGGAAAAATAAGTTGATAGCTGGGCCTACCATTGTTGATCTCATTTGGGCAATGCTGGGCTATTGGACTCGCTTGAGGTACTGGATTTGAGTAGGACACACTTACATCTCTTGCTCCTTTGTTGCTGCCTAGTATTGTTGATGCTTTAGTTTTTCTTCAGACTCCCTTAACCTTGTTATATCATAAGCAATCATATCTGCATCCTTGCTATCTGAAGCTTGGACATATGATTCATCTCATTTCCATCTTAGAATTAACTCATCTCAGAGTCAAGATGGGGGGAAGTAGGAGGAGGCACCATTTCAACCTGTAACCTAAAGTGAGCTGATTACCTACCAAAGAACTCCAACCACCCATGAAATCAGCCTGAGATCAGAATTATACACGTCTGGATCTCTACAGGAGCAGAAGACGCCAGTGGCAGGTAAAGCAGACTGGGAGCATCGGACTGATATCGGAAGATAAACAAAAGGGGAGCCACCAGAGCTGACCGATTGGAAAGTAATACCCCAATATGAGAGTGCCCTGCATCTGGGGACCAGCATTAACTTGGAGTCTGTTTGAAAGTGCTCAAAAAACAAAGAGCAAATGATTTTGGGGGTGGGGGTGGGAAAGTAGTGGGAATCTGGGCGGTTAGGGACACGGACCTAAGCCCCTGGACCCAGGAGAGCCTCCCCTGGCACTGAGCCAGAGAGAATGAGGTGGAGAAATCAGGTCTCCGTCCCTGAGCCGCCAGTGCACCTGACCCACAAGTGTGCCCGAGAACGAGTGGGGTCTGGCTCCCATGAGGGGCAGGGAGCCTGGCCAGACGGCAATCCTGAAATGCATGCATCCCACAACCTCCCTTGGGAGAGGTGCTCATAGGTTCTAGCCTGGAGCTCTGGCATCCGGAAAAAACAGACATTCCCACCCCGGGACAGTGGGAAAATCTCAGTGTGCGATCACAGCTTGGAACCTCTCTGGCGGTCTGGTGCTGCCTAGACAGTCGCCACTGCCCTGGTATTGGGTACAATGAGGAGCTCCTGCATCCCCAGAGACCGTGACTCAGAATCGGCTCTGGCAGCAGCTCTGCAGAGCATTCTGAGGCTTCTCTCTGAGGTGCAGTTTGCTCTCCTCTAAAACTCCAAAAACCCTCAAAAGCTGTCAAGGCGAGAGAAAACAGATGAAAGAACATAAAAAACCCCAGAGAACAAAAGCCTGAAAAAAAAAAAAACAGTTTCCTCAGAGCCCACCCCCTTGAGGGTAGTGGGAGGACCTAACTCAAGGAACATCATTGTCTGAAAACCCACATGGCAGGCCCCTCCCCCAGAAAACCAACCAGGAAGGAAGAAAAAAAAAGAAGACTACAACAGAACAACCACCATAGGGATGCCTGGGTGGCTCAGCTGTTAAAGCAGCTGCCTTCGGCTTAGGTCATGATCCCAGTGTCCTGGGATCGAGTCCACAACCAGCTCCTTGCTCAGCAGGGAGCATGCTTCTCCCTCTGCCTCTGCCTGCCACTCTGTCTGCCTGTGCTCACTCTCTTGCTCTCCTCTCTGACAAATAAATAAATAAAATCTAAAAAAAAAAGAAGAAAAAAAGAGAACAACCACCACTACTTCATAAATACAACTTTTATTTTTAACTCTTTATCAATATTCTGGTTCTTTTTTTTATACATACAGATAATTTTTAACCTATTTACCATCACACTGAGATGTCCAGTACATCAAATTCTTTAATAACTTTCTAACCTGAACTTTTTGATACATACACCCATGTATTTCTTTTGCTTTTCTATTTTTTTTAATTCTTTTTTAAATTTTAACTTAGTTTAGTCTAGTTTATTCTTTTTTAATTTTTATTTTCTACTATACATATAGAGTTAAACTTCAAGGTAATCCCCTTTCCCCAATCAATGCTACCCCTATAGGCAAACCAGTTTCTAATGCCCCTGTAACTTAGGAAAGTTGAGTCCCTTAACAAAAACATCAAGATATATTCAGGAAGAATCAAAATAACCTTCCTCAGCCACACTGAGAATTTATAAGCACTCTCCAAATTTTTCCTTCTGTCAGTGTTTCTGTGAATTTGTGTTTGTCCTGATAATATATAAATCTTACACTTGGGGTTCATTCTGATGAGGTTCTTCCCTTTTTTGCTTATGTATATATATATATTTTTTTTTTTTCCTCTTGTCATATATTTTATCAGTCTTTTTCTTTGTCTGTTTTTGTTTGTATACTTCATAAATCTTACATTTGGGCCCATTTGGGCAGAGCCTTCTCTTTTATCTTCCCTTTCTTTTCCTGTTTCTCTATCTCTCGCTCCTTTTTCCTTTTTTTCTTTTCCTTTTTTTTTCTTTCTTCTTCTCTATTTCTTATTCTTTTCTTTTTTCTCTCATTTGGGTGGAGATCCCTGATTGCACAGAAGCGTTCCAGGGTGCACCTTGACTGCACCACAATCAATACGTCCAGCTGCATCTGTTCAGTCATCTCTTAACAAAATGATTAGGAGGAGGAATACCCAACAGAAGAAAAATACAGAGGATGGATCTTCTGCAACAGAGCTAATGGCTATCAACATAGACAATATGTCGGAAAAGGAATTCAGAATAACAATTATCCAGGCAATAACTAGGTTGGAGAAAGCCATGGATGACCAAACAGAATTGATTAGGGCAGAACTGAAAGCCACCAGGGTTGATGTTCAAAATGCTCTCAATGAATTCCAATCTAATCTAAATTCTCTAAAAGCTAGTGTAACTGAGACAGAAGATAGAATTAGTGATCTGGAGGACAAACAGATAGAGAGAAAGGATCAGCAGGAGGCCTGGAACAAACAGTTCAGAAGCCAAGAAAACAGAATCAGGGGAATAAATGATGCCATGAAACGTTCCAACGTCAGAATTATTGGAATCCCTGAAGGGGAGGAAAAAGAAAGAATTCTAGAAGATATAGTGGAACAAGTTGTCTATGGAAATTTTCCCAATCTCACGAATGGAAACAACGTTCATGTACTAGAGGCAGAGAGATTTCCTCCCAAGATTTTAGATTCTCGAATGTCCTCACGACACCTTATAGTTAAAATGAGGAATTATGTTTCACGACAGACCCTCTTAAAAGCAGCTAGGACAAAAAAGCTCCTTACATACAGAGGAAAGCCCATTAGAATAACATCAGACCTTTCCACAGAGACTTGGCAAGCCAGGAAGGGCTGGCAAAATATATTCAGAGTACTAAATGAGAAGAACATGCAACCAAGAATACTCTATCCAGCAAGACTGACATTCAAAATGAATGGAGAGATAAAGTTTCTAAGACCTGCAAGGCGTAAAAGACTATGCAAACACCAAGCTGACACTGCAGGAAATATTAAGGGGGGTTCTAAATAGAGAAAAAAAATCCTAAGAATATCATTGAACAGAAATATAGAAGCAATCTACAAACAGAAAGACTTCAAAGGAAACACGATGTCAATAAAAAACCTATCTCTCAATAATCACTCTCAATGTGAATGGCCTAAATGCACTCATAAAATGACACAGGGTTGCAGATTGGATAAAACGACAGGACCCATCCATATGTTGTCTACAAGAGACCCATTTTGAACCTAAGGATACCCCGACTGAAAGTGAAGGGATGGAGAAGCATCTTTCATGCCAATGGGCCTCAAAAGAAGGCTGGAGTAGCAATTCTCATATCATATATATTAGATTTTAAACTAAGGACTGTAGTCAGAGATACAGAAGGACACTAAATCATTCTGAAAGGGACTATGCACCAAGATGATCTAACAATTGCAAATATCTATGCCTCCAATACGGGAGCACCCAATTACATAAGAAAACTATTAATCAAGATGAAGAGTCATATTGATATGAATACACTAATAGTAGGAGATCTTAATATGCCTCTCTCAGAAATAGACTGATCATCGAAGCAGAAAGCTAATAAAGAAATAAGAGCATTGAATGAAACATTGGACCAGATGGATCTCATAGACACATACAGAACATTCCACCCTAAAACTACAGAATACACATTCTTCTCAAGAGCACATGGAACCTTCTCCACAATAGACCACATACTCGGTCACAAAGCAGGACTCAACCGATACCAAAAGACTGACATTATTCCCTGCATATTCTCAGATCACAATGCTTTGAAACTGGAACTCAATCACAAGGAAAAGTTCAGAAGGAACTCTTAACACCTGGAAGCTAAAGACTACTTTGCTTAAGAATGCTTGGATCAAGCAGGAGATCAAAGATGAACTTAAACAATTCATGGAAACCAATGAGAATGAAGACACTTCGGTCCAAAACCTATGGGATACAGCAAAGGCAGTTCTAAGGGGGAAATACATAGCCATCCAAGCCTCCCTCAAAAAAATTGAAAAATCCAGAATACACCAGCTCTCTCTACACCTTAAAGAACTGGATTATCAACAACAAGTCTAACCAACTCCACATGCAAGAAGGGAAATAATCAAGATTAGAGCATAGATCAATGAGGTAGGCACCAGAGATACAGGAGAACGTATCAATGAAACTAGAAGCTGGTTTTTTGAAAGAATCAATAAGATCGATAAACCATTGGCCACACTAATCCAAAAGAAATGAGAGAAAGCCCAAATTAATAAAATTATTAATGAAAAGGGAGAGATCCCAAGTAACACCAAGGAATAGAAACACTTCTCAGAAATCATTACCAACAGTTATACGCCAATAAACTAAGCAACCTAGATGAAATGGATGCATTCCTCCTGGAAAACTAAAAACTCCCAAAATTGAACCAGGAAGAAATTGAAAACCTGAATAGATTGATATCTAGTAACGAGATTGAAGCAGTGACCAAAAACCTCGCAAAAAACAAGAGCCCAGGACCTGACGGATTCCCTGGGGAATTCTACTAAACTTTCAAAGAAGAAAAACACCAATTCTCCTGAAGCTTTTCCAAAAAAATTGAAGCAGAAGGAAAACTTCCAGACTCTTTTTCTGAAGCCAGCATTACCCTGATTCCGAAACCAGGCAAAGAACAGGAGAATTTCAGACCAATATCACTGATGAATATGGATGCAAAGATTCTCAACAAGATCTTAGCAAACAGGATCCAGCAGCACATGAAAAAGATTATCCACCATGACCAGGTGGGATTCATCCCTGGGTTGCAAGGTTGGTTCAACATTCGCAAATGAATCAATGTGATAGAACAAATCAATAAGAGAAGAGAGAAGAACCACATGGCCCTCTCAATTGATGCAGGAAAAGCATTTGAGAAAAATCCAGCATCCGTTCCTGATTAAATCGCTTCCAAGTATAGGGATAGAGGGAACATTCTTGAACATATCAAATCTTTCTATGAAAGACCCACAGCAAATATCATCCTCAATGGGAAAAAGCTTGCAGCCTTCCTATTGAGATCAGGAACACGACAAGGATGCCCACTCTCACCACTCTTGTTCAAAATAGTACTAAAAGTCCTAGCAACGGCAATCAGAAAAAAAGAGAAATAAAATTATCTAAATTTGCCAGGAAGAAGTCAAACTCTCTTCGCAGATGACATGATTCTTTCTATGGAAAACCCCAAAGACTCCACCCCCAAACTACTAGAACTCATACAGCAATTCAGTAACGTGGCAGGAGACAAAGTCAATGTACAGAAATCAGTAGCTTTCTTATACACTAACAATGAAAATACAGAAAGGGAAATTAGAGAATTGATTCCATTTACCATAGCACTAAGAACCATAAGATACATGGGAATAAGCCTAACCAAAGTGCTAAAGGTCCTGTACTCGAGGAACAAGAGAACACTCATGAAAGAAATGGAAGAAGACACAAAACGATGGAAGATTGTTCCATGCTCTTGGATTGGAAGAATAAACATTGTTAAAATGTCTATACTGCCTAGAGCAATCTACACTTTTAATGCCATTCCGATCAAAATTCCACTGGTATTTTTCAAAGAGCTAGAGCAAATAATCCTAAAATTTGTATGGAATCAGAAGAGACCCCGAATTGCTAAAGAAATGTGGAAAAACAAAAACAAAACTGGCGGCATCACATTAGCCGAGTTCAAGCTTTACTACAAAGCTGTGATCACCAAGACAGCATGGTACTGGCATAAAAAGAGACACATAGACCAGTGGAACAGAGTGAAGATCTCAGATATGGACCCTCAACTCTATAGTCAAATAATTCGACAAAACAGGAAAAAATATACAATGGAAAAAAGACAGTCTCTTCAATAAATCGTGCAGGGAAAACTGGACAGTGATATGTAGAAGAATGAAACTCCACCATTCTCTTACACCATAAACAAAGATAAACTGTAAATGGATAAAAGACTTGTAACAAACTTGTTATAAAAACTTGTAATAAAAAACATGAGACAGGAATCCATCACAATGCTAGAGGAGAACATAGGCAGTAACCTCTTCGATATCAGCCACAGCAACTTCTTTCAAGATATGTCATCAAAGGCAAAGGAAACAAAAGGGAAAATGAACTCTTGGGACATCAGCAAGATCAAAAGCTTCTGCACAGCAAAGGAAACAGTCAACAAAACATAAAGGCAACCCACAGAATGGGAGAAGATATTTGCAATTGACAGTACAGACAAAAGTTTGATATCCAGGATCTATAAAGAACTTCTCAACCTCAACACACACAAAACAGATAATCGTATCAAAAAATGGGCCAAAGATATGAACAGACACTTCTCCAACGAAGACATACAAATGGCTATCAGACACATGAAAAAATGTTCATCATCACTAGCCATCAGGGAGATTCAAATTAAAACCTCATTGAGATATCACCTGACACCAGTTAGAATGGCCAAAATTAGCAAGCCAGGAAACAACGTGTGTTGGAGAGGATGTGGAGTAAGGGGAACCCTCTAACACTGTTGGTGGGAATGCAAGTTAGTGCAGGCAATTTGGAGAACAGTGTGGAGATTCCTGAAGAAATTAAGAATAGAGCTTCCCTATGACCCTGCAATTGCACTGTTAGGTATTTACCCCAAAGATCCAGATGTAGTGAAGAGAAAGGCCATCTGTACCCCAATGTTTATTGCAGCAATGGCCACGGTTGCCAAATTGTGGAAAGAACCAAGATGCCCTTCAACGGATGAATGGATAAGGAAGATGTGGTCGATATACACGATGGAGTATTATGCCTCCATCAGAAAGGATGAATACCCAACTTTTGTAGCAACATGGACGGGACTGGAAGAGATTATGCTGAGCGAAATAAGTCAAGCAGAGAGAGTCAAGTATCATATGGTCTCACTTATTTGTGGAGCATAACAAAGAACACGGAGGACATGGGGAGATGAAGAGGAGAGGGAGTTGAGGGAAACTGGAAGGGCAGATGAACCATGAGAGTCTATGGACTCTGAAAAAGAACCAGAGGGTTTTGAAGGGGCTGGGGGGTGGGAGGTTGAGGAACCAGGTGGTGGGTAATTGGGAGGGCAGGTACTGCATGGAGCACTGGGTGTGATGCCAAAACAATGAACACTGTTATGCTGAAAATAAACAAATAAAAATAAAAAATATAAAAATTAAAAAAAAAAGAATTAACTCATCTCGTGCCATAATTTCAAAGTCTGCTTTACTCAGTTGAACCTATTTGGGAAGCTGTTCCTCATTGGTCATCTTGAATCATCTCCATATGGAGGCTGACTAGTATTACCTAGTTACATAGGCCAAAACTGTGCTGCCTGCTGGCGACCCAGGCTGCCAGACAAGGCGACTACTGTCCCTGTGCTCTTCCCTGATTGGTTCTTTATATTTTATGTCTCTTTATGCTCTTTCCCGTCCTTTCCGTTGAGGTCCGTGAGCATCTTTATGATCACATTACTTTGAATTCTTATCAGACATATTGCTGATCTCAGTCCTGTGTAGTTCTTTTTCTGACATTTAGTTTTGTTTTTTTTTGTTTTTGTTTTTGTTTTTGCTTGGTTATTTGGAAAATATGGATCCACTTCCTCATTTTGCCTGGGTTTCTGTGATCACCTCTCAGTGATGTCCAGCACATCCATTCAGGAGATTTTCAAAATGCTTCTTCCATGCTGGGTCTCATGTTGAGTGATAGAGTGCTCTGACCCTTTAAGATTGGAGTCTTCATTTCCTACAACCCTCCATCTCTCCTGGACTTAAGCAGGACTGAGTTTGTAAATCCCAGAGTTAAGTATTGTTGATTTCCAAATTCAGACAGTGTGGAGTCTTTCTTACTTTCTCATGTCCCCAGGGAAAAGGGTGCCTCATGTGGGGCTTGGATTCCTCAAATATTCGAGAAGTGCCTCTATGTGTGTGTGTGAGATCACTCTTGCTTGTAGATCTGTTTCAGATGACATCTCTGCCCCTCATATCCATTTTGATGTGACTTTCTCTTCATAGCCATATCTATGGGAAAGCTTATGTGCTAGTCTTCTAGTCATTTTCAGAGGGAATTTCCCTAAATGTAGTTTCACCGTTGGTGTATCTGGGAAGAGATAACTTCAGTTTCTTCCTCTCTGCGATATTGATTCATTTCCTACATTTTTTTTTAAATTCACATCTTAAATATATTTTTTTCAGTGTTCCAAGATTGGTTGTGTATGCACCACACCTATGCTCCATGCAATACATGTCCTCCTTAAGACCCACCACCAGGCTCACCCAACCCCACACACCTTCCCTTCCAAAACCCTCACTTTTCTTCACACAGTTTCAAAATTTTGTACTCTGTTGAATTTTTCTCCATTTAGTTACATTAAGATATTATTTGCATCTGCTTTATTAATTCTAAAAGCAGCATTTTATTTCAAGTAATGTGTAAAGGGAAATGTGTGGCAATTCAATGAAACAATTTTTTTCAAATGATGTTGGTGTCTACTCACCACAGTTTTGTAACTGCCCTACTTATGAAAAAGATGTCATGTTTGCTTTTATTCATGCCTTAAAAATGTCTTTTGTCAGTTGGTTTGAGTATTCTTCAAAGAAAGCATTTACCTATAATGTTTTTGAAGTACTACTCTAGAACTTTCTACTCTCCCCCATTCCCACCATCTGTATACACTATACCATGTTCTTAAGGGTCAATATATCAATTAAATAGACTGAGAATTAAGCACATTTCCAAGAGATCAACGTGTTATCCCACTTCTTTTCTCTGATCAAAATACTGCAGAGTGAGGAACCTCTATACTAGGTGACAGATAATATAAACATTTAAAACTTTTTCTTTTAATTTTGTATCAAACATCAGGATGTATATGCTGTTGCAACATTCAGTTCTTTGACCGAATGAACATGTGAATCAAAAATGAGAAAAAGGTTTCCTAACAAGTTCCCATTTGACTTCATGATTATCTTAATTATGGAGTAACTGTGAGCATTGAAATAGATGTATTGCTTTTTAACAATTAACATATAATATATTATTTGTTTCTGGGGTACAGTTCTGTGAACACATTCCCAATAGCACAGACCCTCCCCAATGTCCATAACCCAGCCACCCCATGCCTCCCACCCTTCTCTATTCCAGCAATCCTCAGTTGTTTCCTGAGATTAAGATCTCTTATGGTTTGTCTCCCTCTCTGGTCCCATCGTGTTTCATTTTTTCTTCCCTTCCCCTACAATCCTCTGTCTTGTTTCCAAATTCTTCATATCAGTGAGATCACAAGATAATTGTCTTTCTCTGATTGACTTATTTCGCTTAGGATAATACCCTTTAGTTCCAGCCAAATCATTTCAAATGGCAAGATTTCATTTTTTGATGGCTGCGTAATATTTCCTCACACACACACACACACACACACACACACGCACACACACACACACCACATCTTTTTTAACCATTCCTCTGTCCTTGGACATCTAGGCTCTTTCCATAGTTTGGCTATTGTTTACATTTCTGCTATAAACATTTGGGTGAACGTGCCCCTTCATATCACTACATTCGTATCTTTAGGGTAAACACCCAGTAGTGTGATTGCTGGGTCATATGGTAGCTCCATTTTCAACTTTTGGAGGAACCTCCACACTGTTTCCAGGGTGGCTGCACTAGCTTGCACTCCCACCAACAGTGTAGGAGGCTTACCCTTCTTCTGCAATCTCACCAATGTCTGTCATTTCCAGACTTGTTAATTTTAGCCATTCTGACTGGTGTGAGGTGATATCACAGTGTGGTTTTGATTTGTATTTCCATGATGTGGAGCACTTTTTCATGTGTCTGTTGGCCATCTGGATGTCTTCTTTGCATAAATTTCTGTTCATGTTTTCTGCCCATTTCTTGATTGGATTCTTTGTTTTTTGGGTATTGAGTTTGGTAAGTTCATTATAGATTTTGGATAAAAGCCCTTTATCTGATACAGCAATTGCAAATATTTTCTTCCATTCAGTTGCCCTTTGGTTTTGTGGACTGCTTCCTTTCCTGTGCAAAAGCTTTTGATCTTGATGAAGATCAAGCGTTCATCTTTGCCCTTGCTTCCCTTGCCTTTGGTGATGTTTCTAGGAAGAAGTTGCTGTGGCTGGGGTTGAAGAGGTTGCTGCCTGTGCTCTCCTCGGGGATTTTGATGAATTTCTCTCTCTCATTGAGGTCTTTCATCCATTTGAGTCTATTTTTGTGCATGGTGTAAAGAAATGGTCAAGTTTCATTTTTCTGCATGTAGCTGTCCAATTTTCCCAATGCCACTTGTTGAAGAGACTGTCTTTTTCCATTGAACATTCATTCATGCTTTGTCAAAGATTAGTTGACCATAGAGTTAAGGGTCAGTTTCTGGGCTCTCTACTCTGTTCCATTGATCTATGTGTCTGTTTTTGTGCCAGTATACCATACTGTCTTGATAATTACAGCTTTGTAATAAGAGTTTGAAGTCTGAAATTGTGGTGCTGCCAGCTTTTCAGCATTGCTCTCAAACTCAAAACAATGTTTTCAACATCCCTCTGGCTATTCTGGGTCTCTTCTGGTAACATAAATTTTAGGATTGCTTGTTCCATTTTTTGAAAAAAAGTTGACGGTATTTTGATATGGGTTACATTCAATGTGTAGATTGTTTTAGGTAGCATAGACATTTTTCCCAACCTTTGTTCTCCCAATCCATAAGAATGGGATATTTTTCCATTTCATTGTGTCTTCCTCAATTTCTTTCATGAGTGCTTCATAGTTTCCTGAGTACAGATTCTTTGCCTCTTTCATTAGATTTATTCCTCAATATCTAATGGCTTTGGGTGCAATTGTAAATAGAATCAACTCTTTAATTTCTCCTTCATCTGCCTTGTTGGTGTACAGAAGGGCAACTGCTTTCTGTGCATTGATTTTCTATACTGACACACTACTGAATTCCTGCATGAGTTCTAGCAGTTTTGGAGTTTTCCACAGAAAGTATAATATCGTCTGCAAAGAATGAGAGTTCTCATTCTCCAGTTCAGATGCCTTTTATTCCTTTGGGTCATCTTATTGCCAAGGCTAGGACTTCTAGTACTATGTTGAATAGCAGTGGTGATAAGTTTCCAAAGGAATTGTTCCTGAACATAGAGGAAAAGCTCTTAATCTTTCCCCATTGAGAATATTTGCTGTGTGTTTTTCATACATGGCTTTGATGATACTGAAGTATATGCCCTCTATCCCTACACAGTGAAGAGTTTTGATCAAGAAAGGATGCTGTACTCTGTCAAATGCTTTTCAAACCACTATTGAGAGTAGCACATGGTTCTTGTTCTTTCTTTTGTTAATGTATTGTTTGACACTGATTGATTTGCAGATGTTGGACCATCCTTGAAGTTCGGGAATAGATCTCCCTTGGTCATATTGAATTATACTTTTTATGTATTGTTGGATCCGATTGGTTTTTATTTTGGTGATAAGTTTTGCAGCCATGTTCATCAGGGATTTGGGTCTATAATTCTCCTTTTTGATGGGCTCTTTGATGGTTTGAGATCAAAACAATGCTGGCTTCATAATATGGGCTTGGAAGTTCTCCTTCCATTTCTATTGTTTGGAATGGTGTCAGGAGAACAAGTATTAGTTTTTCTTTAAATGTGGGGTAAAATTCAATTGGGAAGCTGTCCGGCCCTGGGCTCTTGTTTTTTTTTTTTTTTTTTTTTTTTTGGGGGGGGGGATTTTGATAATGGCTTCAATCTCCTTATTGGTCATGGGTCTGTTCAGGTTTTCTAATTCTTCCTGGTTCAGTTTTGGTAGTTTATATGTGTCTAGGAATGCATCCATTCTTCCAGATTGTGAGTTTTGCTGGCATATAGTTGCTCATAATATGTTCTTATAACGGTTTGTATTTCTTTGGTGTTGGTTGCGATCTCTTTTCTTTCGTTCATGATTTTATTAATTTGGGTTCTTTCTTTTTGTTTTTGATAAGTCTTGCTAGGGGCTTATCTGTTAATTGGTCAGGTATTTATCTTATTAACTCTTTCAAAGAACCAGCTCCTAGTCTTACCGATCTGCTCCACTGTACTTTTGCTTTCCATTTCACAGATTTCTGCTCTGATCTTTATTATTTATCTTCTCCTGATGGGTTTAGGCTCTCATTGATGTTCTTTCTCCAGCTCTTTATAGGTGTACAATGAGGTTGTGTACTTAAGACCGTTCTTATTTCTTGAGGAAGTCTTGTGTTGCTCTGTACTTTCCTCCCAGGACTGAATTGGGGCATCCCAATTATTTTGAACAGTTGTGCTGTCACTTTCACTTGTTTCCATGATTTTTAAAAATTTTTGTTTATTTATTTTTTACATTTCTTTTAAATGTTCCAGAATTTATTGTTTTGCACTACATAAAGTGTTCCATGCAATACATGCCCTCCATAATATACACCACCAGGCTCACCCAACTTCCTACACCCTTCCCTCCAAACCCTCAGATTGGTTTTCAGAGTCCACAGTCTCTTACGGTTCATCTCCCCCTCCAATTTCCCTCAACTCCCTTCTCCTCTCCATTTCCCCCTGTCCTCCGTGTTATTCCTTATGCTCCACAGATAAGCAAATCCATATGATAATTGACTCTCTCTGCTTGACTTATTTTAATCAGCATAATCTCTTTCAGTCCTATCCATGTTTATGCAAAAGTTGGATATTCATCCTTTCTGTGGGGGGCATAATACTCCATACTGCATATGGACCACATCTTCCTTATCCATGCCCATTGAAGGGCATCTTTGTTCTTTCCACAGCTCAGCGATCGTGGGCATTCGTGATATAAACATTGGGGGTACAAGTGCCCTTCTTTTCAGTACATCTGTATCTTTGGGGTAAATACCCAGCAGTGCAATTGCAGGGTCATAGGGAAGCTCTATTTCTAATTTCTTCAGGAATCTCTACACTGTTTTCCACAGTGACTGCCCCAAGTTTCATTCCCTGAATAGATTAATATCTAGTAGCAAGATTGAAGCAGTGATAAAAAACTTCCCAAACAAGACAAAACAAAACAACAAAAAAGGAAAAACAAAACAAAGCAATACAAAAATGAAACAAAACAAACAAACAAAAAAACAAAACAAAAGCAAAAACAAAAACAAGAGCCCAGGACCTGACAGCTTCTCTGGGGAAGTCTACCAAACTTTCAAAGAAAAAATAATATCTATTATCCTGAAGCTGTTTCAGAAAATTGAAGCAGAAGGAAAACATCCAGACTCTTTTTATAAACCTAGAATTACCCTGATCACCCAAACAAGAAAAGACCCCATCCAAAAGGAGAATTTCACACCAATATCCCCGACAAATATTGGTGGTAAGATTCTCTAGCAACTAGAATACAACAGTACATTAAAATGATTATCCACCATGACCAGGTGGGATTCATCCCTGGGTTGCAAGAGTGATTCAAATATCCACTCAAGGTGATAGAAGAAATCAATAAGGGAAGAGAGAAGAACCACATGGTCCTGTCAATTGATGCAGAAAAAGCATTTGAGAAGATACAGCATCCGCTTCTGATTAAAATGTTTGAAAATATAGGGATAGAGAGAACATTCCTCAACTCTATAAAATCTAACTATGAAAAACCCACAGCAAATATCATCCTCAGTCGGAAAAAGCTGAAAACCTTCCCTTTGAGATCAAGAACACGACAAGGATGCCCACTCTCACCATTGTTGTTCACCATAGTATTAGAAATCCTAGCAACAGCAATCAGACAACAAAGAGAAATAAAATGTATTCAAATTGGCAATGAATAAGTCAAACTCTCTCTCTTCACAGATGACATGATATTTTATATGGAAAACCCAAAAGATTCCACCCCCCAGATACTAGAATGTCTACAACAATTCATTAACGTGGCAGGATTCAATGTCAATGTACAGAAATCAGTGGCTTTGTTATACACTGACAATGAAAATACAGAAAAGGAAATTAGAGAATCAATTCCATTTACTATAGCAGTAGGAACCATAAGATACCGGGGAATAAACCTAACCAAAAAGGTAAAGGATATGTACTCGAGGAACTACAGAACACTCATGAGAGAAATTGAAGACACAAGAAGATGGAAGACCATTTCATGCTCATGGATTGGAAGATTAAACATTTTAAAAATTTCTATACTGCCTAGAGCAATCTTTATTTTTTCAATGTCCTTCTGATCAAAATTCCCCCAGCATTTTTCAAAGAACTGGAACAAACAATCCTAAAATTTGTATGGAATCAGAGGAGACCCCGAATTGCTAAGGAAATGTTGAAAAAGAAAAACAAAACTGGGGCATTACATTGCCCGATTTCAAGCTTTACTACAAAGCTGTGATTACCAAGATATCATGGTATTGGCATAAAAACAGACACATAGACCAGTGGAACAGAGTAGAGAGTCCAGATATGGACCCTCAACTCTATGGTCAAATAATCTTTGACAAAGCAGGAAAAAATATACTGTGGAAAAAAGTCTCTTCAATAAATGCTGTAACTGTGCCTCAGAACAATGTATTACTTAAAACATAACCCGTGGGAAATTTTGCTAATTACCAAGAATCTTTAGGTATAGCCTCAAGAAAAACACATAGTGGCAACAGGCCTCTCGGAGAGAGGAGGATATAGGGCTTCAAGCTCAACAGCTGCGTATGCCCAGCTAGCTCAGGGCAGAATGCTACCTGCTTCGTGGAAGCTGTACAGCTGGGAACAGCTGACCAGTTCAGGGTGGATGCCGCCTGCTTCATTTTTTCCATTATCTCCCCTTCTCCCCCACCCCTGAGAGCACCTGTGGTTAATTAGATAGTCGTTTGAATGTGCTTCCTCAACTATAAACTTCATACTGCTTGACCAGACATATTTTTTGCTCCTTCTTATTTATCTACAAGGCCTATGATTAATGCTTAGCCTTCTTCATCTCCTCTGTTGATTACTGCCTATACATAATAACAACAGGACTGAGGAGTTGCTCGGGGAAACAGTCTTTTATCCTGTTGCCCCCTGCTCCCTTTCTCTTGCAGCTGACTTGTTTGTGCCTCATTCTTCTCCTGTGTGCTGTCACGAAGGGGCAAATGGTGCTCGAAAAATTAGACAGCTATGTGTAGAAGAATGAAACTTGATCATTCACTTACACCATACACAAAGATTAACTTGAAATGGATGAAAGACCTCAGCGTGAGGCAGGAACCCATCAGAAATCTGGAAGGGAACATAGGCAGTAACATTTCCAACTTAGGGCACAGCAATTTCTTTCAAGATATGCCTCCAAGGACCAAGGAAACAAAAGCAAAAATGAATTTTCGGGACTTCATGAAGATCAAAAGCTTCTGCACAGCAAAGGAAACAATCAACAAAACAAAGAGGCAACCAAAGGAATAGGTGAAGATATTTGCAAATGACAATACATACAAAAGACCGATATCCACGATCTATAAAGAACTCCTCAAACTCAACACACACAAAACAGACAATCATGTCAAAAATGGGCAGAAGACATGAACAGACACTTCTCCAATGAAGACATACAAATGGCTAACAGACACATGAAACAATGTTCATCATCACTAGCCATCAAGGAGATTCAAATCAAAACCACATTGAGATACCACCTCACACCAGTTAGAATGGCCAAAATGAACAAGACAGTGAACAACATGTGTTGGAGAGGATGTAGAGAAAGGGGAACCCTCTTACACTGTTCCTGGGAATCCAAGTAGGTTTCCATGAATTTTTAAAAATTCTTTAATTTCCTGGGTGACCCATTAATTCTTTGGTTGGATGCTCCTTAGCCTTTATGTATTTGAGCTCTTTCCAACTTTCCTCTCCTGACTGAGTTTAGTTTCAGGGCATTATGGTCTGAAAATAGGCAGGGAATCATCCCAATCTTTTGGTACACTTTGAAACCTGATTTTTGATCCAGGATGTGATCTATTCTGGAGAATGTTCCATGTGCACTAGAGACGAATGTGTATCCTGTTGCTTTGGGATGGAATATCTGAATATATCTGTGATGTCCGTCTGATCCAGTGTGCCATTTAAAGACTTTATTTCCTGTTGATCATTTGCTTTGATGATCTGTCCATTTCAGTGCTGGGGGTGGGGATCAAAATCCCCTACTATTATTGTATTATTTTTGAATGTTTCTTTGATTTTGTTATTATTTGGTTCAATAGTGGATGCTCCTATGTTAGGGGCATAGGTATTTAAAATTGTTAGATGTTCTTGTTGTACAGACGCTTTCAATATGATCCAGTGTCCTTCCTCATCTCTTATTATGTAGTCTTTGGATTAAAATTCAATTTGCCTGATACAAGTTTTGGCATCTGAGCTTTCTTTTGATATCCACTGGCCTGGTAAATATTTTTCCACCCCCTCTCTTTAAATCTAGAGGTGCCTTTGGCTCCAAAATGAGTTTCTTGCAGACTGCATATGGATGGATCTTTTTCTTTTAAATCCATTCTTATACCCTATGTCTTTTGATTGGGGCATTTAGTGTATTTGCCTTCAGGGTAACAGTTGAAATATATGAATTTATTGCTATTATATTGCCCGTAAAGTGATCGTTACTGTATATTATCTCTTTTACTTTTTGGTCTGTGTTACTTTGGGGCTCTTTCTTTGGTTAGAGGACTCCTTTCAACATTTCCTGTGGGACTAGTGGTGTTTGCAAATTCTTTTGGTTTTTGTTTGTCCTGGAAGCTCTTTATTTCCCTTATGTTTTCAGTGACAGTGGACCTGGCTATAGTATTCTTGGCTGCATACTTTTCCAAATTAGTGCTCTGAATCTATCATCCCAGTCCTTTCTGGTCTACTGGGTCTCTGTGCCTAGGTCTTCTGCCAATCAAATATTTCTACTGTTGTAGGTTACAGACCTCTTGTCCTGAGCTGCTTTCAGGATTTTCTTCTTGTCACTAAGACTTGTAGGTTTTACTATTAGATGATGGGGTGTTGACCTATTTTTATTGATTTTGAGGAGGATCCCTGTGCCTCCTGGATTTTGATACCTGTTTCCTTCCCCAAATTAGGGAAGTTTTCTGCTATAACTTGCTCCTATATACCTTTGCTCCTCTATCTCTTTCTTCTTCTTCTTGGATTTGTGTTACTCTAATCTTTCATCTTATGGTATCACTTACCTCTCAAATACCCCCTTGTGATCCAGTATTTATTTTTCTCCTCTTCATTTTTCTCCATCATTTGATCGTCTATGTCACTAATTCTCTTGTCTGCCTAATTTATCCTAGCAGTAAGAGCCTCCATTTTTAAATTTCACCTCATTAATATTTTAATTAATTAATTTAATATAAATCAATTAATTAAATACATAAATTAAATTAAATTAATATTAATATTCTTAATTTCAATTTCATTAGATTTTATATCCTTTATTTCTACAGAATGGAATTTTCTAGTATCTTCTATGTTTTTTTCAAGCCAAGCTAGTATCTTTATAATTGCCATTCTGAACTATATTTCTGACATCTTACTAATGTCTGAATTGATTAGGTCTCTAGCAGTCAATTCTGCCTTTTTTTTTTTTGAGGTTTTTCTGCCTTGTTATTTTACCAATATAGGGATAGGTGAATGAGAGAACAAAATGGTGAAAGTGTAGTAAAAATCCCAGAAAAATATACATTAAACAACTCAGAAGAGATCAGAAATTTGGGGAAAAGAGACGGTGAAAAATATGATCAGTCTGGTGAACAGAAAAGAGCCACATACTTGAATCTGGGTGTATTTTTGTCTATTAGAAGAAACTGCCTCCCAACATCTTAAATAAAGAAAAACATTGCATATATACACATGCATGTATGTGTGCATATATATATATACATATATATATGTATAAATATATATATGCATACACATATATTTATTTTTATTATTATCCTTATTTTGTATATATGTATATATATTTTTGATGTACATATAGCAAAATCTATAATATATCCTTATATACATTTAATATATAATATAAATATGTATTTATATATGTATATATAAATATATATGCATATAAATATTTATATAAATGTATATGAATATAAATATATAATTATATACATACAAAATATATACTTATATATGTATACATACACAAAATAAGGATAATATAATTATATATATATTTTATATTTATATGGTATACATTTTGTATATATCTGTATATATATATAAAAATAAGGATAAATATGAAGAAAGGATGGAATATGAGTATAAAAATGGAAACTAAAAAATGATTTCACAAAACAAATTACTAAGTTTGTTGACAAAAGCAAGAAAAAAATTAAAAGGGAGAAAATATAATCAGGTTGGAGACTAGAACAAAGGCATCCTCTGTATTTAGAGTATATTTTGGACTGTTAGAATAAACTATATCCCAAAATTTAAAGAAAGAAAAACTTATATCCATGCTACACATAAGGTTAAATAAATGAAGGGAAAGGACATGAGTATAGAAATGAAAATTTAAAGAGTGTAAAAAAGATATTGATAAGGATACGTTGTTTAAAATAGGAAAGAGGGAAAGTTTTTTAAAAAATAGGAAAAGAAAAAAATAAGAAAATTTTAAAAATTTAACTTTGAAAGACTTAGAAATCATGGAAAAAATAAATTCTATGTGCTTTATTCTACTAGCACTGTAGTTTTACAGTTCTTATTGATTATAAACTTAGTCTTTGCTGGATGTTCTTGCTGATTTTCTTGGGGAGGGGCTTCTTGCTGTGATTCTCAAATGTCATTGTCCAAATGTCATTTGATTCTCAAATTGTCATTGTCATTCGCAAATGTCTCAAATTGCACCACTCTTGCCAGGAGCCAGGCTATATCATCTGCTCAGGTTTGCTCCTGGTATTTTTTGCTCCCTGACAGCTTCCCATATAACTTTGGTGGATGAGTCCGAAATATGTGACTTCCCAAGCAACAGTCTGGAGGAACTAAGAGCTTGGCTCCCCAGCCTTCAGTTAGCTCTCAGAGAAAAGCAGTCAACACACCTGTCTCTGGTCTTTGGCTGTATTCTGAACTCACCCAGCCTGCGATCAACCTTCTCTATTTCTGAAACATGGTCCCATTTGGAGTCTCCAAACCTAGCAGATTCCTGCAGCATACTCAAATACTGCTCCTCCTGGTGAAGGGAGGTTTCTTCCTTGATCTGTCACTTGTGGTATTTCTGCTGGAAGAGTATTGACCCAACTGTGCCTCATGGTTTATGGCAGCCCTGAGCAGAGTGCCCACTCCTTGGCCTGTGTTTGAAGCCAGCTTCTCTGTTCTGATACCTGGGAGCTCTGCCACACTTAGGCACTCCGGGTCTTTCTGTGACCCTGAAGGTCCTGAGGCCACACTGTCCCATCAAGGGTACCACCTTTCACTTAATCACTTGAGTGATGTCCCTTGGTGGAGTACAGTTCCAAAAGTTCTGATTTTGTGCTCTGCTGCTTTCTTACTTGCCAGGAGCTGGCAGATGGAGCCCACCCCCACTTGCATAGTTCATCTTCCAAATACCACCTCAGATTCACTTCTCAAAAGGTCCTGCCTTTCAGAAAGTTGTCAAATTTCTGTTCATAGAATTACTGCTATTCTACGATCTCTTGTTGAGTTTTTTCAGAAACTGTTCAGAATGGTTTGATAACTATCTAGCTGAATTCCTAGGTCCAGAGGAAATACAATTCTTTTGTGTGTGAAAGTTACCTTATAAAAATTATCTAAATTCAATTTTATTCACATAGGCTATATTATTAGTTTCAGAGGTAGAATTTGGTGATTCATTAGTTGCATACAACACCCAGTGCTCATTCCCTCAGGTGCCTTTCTTTTTTGTTTCTCTTCCTTCCTTCCTTCCTTCCTTTCTTTCTTCCTTCCTTTCTCTTTTTTAATTTTTTTTTAGATTTATTTATTTGCCAGAGAGGGAGAAAGCAGAAGCAGAGGGAACAGCAAGCAGACTTCCTTGAGCAGGGAGCTAATGTGGGACTCGATCCCAGGACCCTGGGATCATGACCTGAGCTGAAGGCAGACACTTAACCAATTGAGCCACCCAGGTGTCCCTCATGTGTCTTTCTTAATGCTCATCATCTAGTTACACCATTCCGCACCCATCACCCCTCCAGGAATTCTCTCTTTGGCTCCTATACTTGAGTCTCTTGTGAATTGCCTCCCTCTCTGTGTTTTCATCTTATTTTAGTCTTCCTTCCTTTTTCCTATGTTCATTTGTTTTCTTTCCTAAATCCCCCATAAGCGTGGAATCATAAGATATTTGTCTTTCTCTAAGTGATTTATTTTGCTTAGCATAAAACCCTCTAGCATAATATCATCCACATCTTTGCAAATGGCAAGATTTCATTCTTTTTGATGTCTGAGTAACATTCCTTTGTATACACAGGCCACACCTTCTTCATCCACTCATCTATTCGTGGTCATCCAGGCTCTCCCCATAGTTTTGCTTATTGTGGGCATGGCTGGTATAAACACCGGAGTTCATGTGCCCCTTCAAATCATGATGTTTCTGTCCTTTGGATAAATCCCTAGTAGCGTAATTTTGGGTCATAGGGTAACTCTATTTTTCAATCTTTGAGGAATCTTCATATTGTTTTCCAGAGTGGCTACACACTTGCATTCCCATTAGCAGTGTAAAAGGATTTCTCTTTCTCTACATCCTCACCAAAACTGGTTGTTCACTGAGCTGTTGATTTCAGCTATTCTGACTGGTGTGAGGTAGTATTTCATTGTGACTTTGATTTGTATTTCCCTGACGATGAGTGATGAGTAATGTTTCATGCGTTTTTTAGCCATTGTATGTCCTTGTAGAAATTTATTTTCATGTCTTCCACCCATTCCTTGGGCGGTCGTCTTTTTAAAATCAGCACATCTACTATTTTAAAGCTATTCTAACACAATGCTGAATCCTGAGCTTCTACCAACCAAAATGTGAATTAAAGTCTTAAATATTTATGTATGAATTTAAATAACTGTAAAGGGTTGCAATTATACAATGGAGAGGAAGTATTTTAAAATCATATCCACAAATGGCAAACATTCTGTTGATGCTCTCTAGCCTAGATGGCTAGACATGAATGATTGTTTCCTCCCCCAGATTATGGAATCTCTTGATTATGATTTGTTCAACTAAACCTTCTCCCCTCTTTCCCTCTTCTCATCTTCAGGGACCACTATGATCTGGATTTTATTTCTCTTACGGAATTTCTGAGTATTCTAAATCTCTCTTGTGATCTAATAGTTCAGTTATTCTGTTCCTTTCAGCTTCCTTATGTTCCATCATTAATCTCCATCATTGACTGGCTCTTCTGCTTCATTTACCCTCAATTGTATAAACACCATTTAGGAATGCATCTCACTAAATGACATTTTTAATTTTGATATAAGCAGATTTTAGTTCCTTTATTTCTCCCGTCAGGGATCACCTATTTTCTTCTAATATTTTTTTTTTTTCAAACCCAGCTAGTATCTTTATAATCAATGTTTTAAATTCTAGTTCAGAAATATAACTTATATCGATACTGATTAAATCCCTTCCAGTGAGTTTATCACCATTTTTTTTCTTTTGGGTTGAATTTTTCCATCTCATCATTTGTGCAGGAAAAAAAGAACAAAGAAAGAATAAAGAAAAAAGTCAAGAAAATAACCAAAGAACAACAGGGATTGTTCGCTTTTCTAAGAGGGCTCCTGAAGAGTGGCCAGCAGTTCTCCTTCCCGGGAAGGAGAGGGCGAGTGATGCCATATTCTATCTCCTCCACCACCCATCGACCCCTATTTACCACTGCAGATGGACTCCAGAGAGAAACATCGTTTGGGGTGTAGTTTTGTTCAACAAAATCTTCTCACCCTTCCTAACAACAACAACAACAGCTTCAAGAAGTGTTTCTGGGGTATGTTGCTCTGCTGTTGTATTTTGGGCTCTTTCCCACTGATTCTTCCTCCTTGTCTGTAGCGGGGAATGTTTCAGTCTTCACCTAGGCGTGTTTTGGTTACTTTGGCTAGTTACACAATTACAACATCGAAAGAAAGGAAGAAAAGTGAAAAGAAAAAAGGCTGACTCAAGACAAGGGAAAAGGAAAAGGAATAAAAATGCAAAGAGACAACAGAGCAGTGTAAGCCTAATTCTTAAGAATAAGAAAGAATGAGAAAAAAGTGGGGACAGAAAAAAAAGAGGAAAAAAAGCTGAAAAATAAGAGAAGGAAAGAAAACAAATTAAAAAAATAAACAAAAAAATTTAAGTGTCATAAAAAAAGATGAAGGTAAGAGAAGATAAAAAGAATACATGATAAAAGATAACAAAAAAGATATAAAATTTAAATATTTTTTAAAAAGAAAAGAGAAAAGAGGAGGGAAAATAAAAATTAAAAAAAGCAAAACTGGCCCTGTTTCCAGCAGAAGCTGATTTTCAATCAGTAAACTTGGCAGATGTGGAGGCCTGTGTTGATCTTCTGAAGGAGAGGCTTGCTGTTCTGGTCTAGAAGCTGACTTGCCCTTGTAAGGATGTCCCTGTCAGGACAGGAGTTGGGGGTTTTAGCAATGGGGACTCCAGTGGAGTCCAGTGGAGATGGAAGCACAGTGTTTCTTTCTGGAGTAGGTCTCAAGGGGTAGGTAGGTAGGTCTCAAGGGGTATGGAGGAGACAGAATATGGCATCACACCTCCGCTCCTTCCTGGGGAGGAGAACTGCTGGCCACCATTCAAGGGCCCTCTTAGAAAAGCAAACAATCCCTGTGGCAGGGGCTTTTGTCTGTTCACTGCCTTTAACCTGCCTGTGCCTGGGCCTGGTGTGTTGGTACATCCAGAAAAACAGATCTCCTTTATTTCCTTTCTGGCAGGTGGCTGCGATTCAAACTCCAAGTTTTAAAGGGCCAGGTTATGTGCTGACCCACTCCTATCCCCTGGAGGAGAGACAATGCATGTGCCCATCCTCGCAGCCCCTGAAAGAGTTGAACAGTGTAGGCAACTGGAGTTGCTAGAGTTTATTGTAGTGCTTAGCAAAAAGCTGAAAACAGGTTATTAGTACTCTGCACATGACTCAGCCCCTACTCTTTCCTCTTCCAGAAAAGCCCAGGCAGGGGCTTGACTGTATTGTGGCAGACAGCAAAAACCAGCATCAGATCATCTCCAATCTCCTCCTTCTGCTATCTTCTCACTTCTGCTGCAGAAATGCAGCTGTTTGGTGCCAAACAGAGATATACGGCTATTGTGGCTCACAGCTGAACTTGTTCAGAGGTCTTCTGCCCTCTGGACACACCTCTGATCTTGCTTTCGAGCACCACTCAATGGCTCCTAGCTGTTTCAGTCTTAGCAGTTTATACGTTTCCAGGAATACATCCGTTTCCACCAGGTTGCTCAATTTGTTGGCATATAGCTTTTGATAATAATTTCTGATAATTGTTTCTATTTCCTTGGTGTAAGTCATGATCTCTCCCCTTTCATTCATACTTTTATTAATTTGGTCCTTTCTCTTTTCTTCTGGATGACTCTGCCCAGAGGTTTATCGATCTTTCAAGATGTAATTCTTTCAGTTTAATTGATCTGCTCTACTGTTTTTCTGGTTTCTATTTCATTGATCTCTAATCTAATCATGATTATTTTTCTTCTCCTGCTTGGTTAAGGTGTTATTTTCTGTTTGTCCTGCAATCCAATCCACTTAGATGTAAGGTTAACTTGTGCATTCAGGATTTTTCCACTTTTTTCAGTGAGACGTGGATGGCTGTGTATTTATACCTTAGGACTGCTGTTGCAGAATCCCATAGGTTTTGGTCATCCCAAGGTGTTTTCATTCTCACTGGTTTACGTGAATTGTTTTAGTTTTCTTTGATGTCCTGGTTGACCCAAACATACTTAAACAGAGTGGTCTTTAGCTTCCAAGTGTTGGAATTCCTTCCAGACTAATTTCTGTTTGAGTTCCAGTTTCAAAGCACTGTGGCCTAAAAAATATGCAGGGAATAATCTCAATCTTTTGGTATTGATGGATACCTGAAATGTACTCTATTCTGAAGAAAATTCCATGTGCATATGAGAAAACTGAGTATTCTTTGATTTTAGGGTCAATGTTCTGTATATTTCTATGAAGTCCATCTGGTCTACTGTGTCATTCAAAGCTCAGGTTTCATTGCTGAATTTCTGCTCAGATGATTGGTCTATTGCTGAGAATAGAGTGTTGAGGTCTCCTACTATTAAAATACTATTATCAATATGATTCCTTATTTTGGCTAGCAGTTGGCATATGTAGTTGTTGCTCCCCATCTTGGAGCAAGATTAACAACTGTTATATCTTCTTATCGTTACACCCTTTAAGAATGATATCATGGCACTCTCTATCTCTGAATACAGTCTTTAGCTTAAAACTTATTTGTCTGATATGAGAATTGCTACCACAGCTGTCTTTTGAGGGCTGTTGGCATGAAAAATAGTTCTCCATTCTCTCATGTTCAGTCTGATTGTCTCTTTAGTTTCAAAATGAGTCTCTTGTAGACAGCATATGGATGGATCCTGTTTGTTTGTTTGTTTGTTTTTATCTAAAATGCAACCCTGTGCCATTTCATGGGAGCATTTGGGCTCTTCACATTGATAGTGACAATTGAAAGATTTGATTTTAGCGCCATCATGTTGCCTGTGAAGTCCCTGTTTTAATACATGGTCTCTGTAAATTTCTGGCCTATGTTACTCTTGGGATTTTCTTCTTTTAGAGAACCCTGTTAATATTTCTTGCAGGGCTGGCTTGGTGGTCACATATTCTTTTAGTTTTTGCTGATCTTGGAAGCTCTTTATCTCTCCATCCATTCTGAATGAGAGCCTTGTTGGATAAAGTATCCTTGGCTGTATATTCTTCTACAGGTTAGTACCCTAAATATGTCTTGTCACCCCTTGCTGGCTAGCCAGGCCTCTCTGGATGGGTCAGATATTAGCCTGGTGTTCTTCCCTCTGTACATAAGAAATATCTTTCCCCTATCTGCTTCCAGGATTGTTTCTTTGGGTCTACGATTTGCAGGTTGTATTATTATATGTCAGGGGAGGAGTGTTCTGTTGCCATTGATCTTGGGAGGGGTCCTCCCTGCCTCTTGGTCAGGAATGCTTGTTTCCGTCCCCAGATTAGAGATGTTCTTGGCTAGGAGTTGCTAAAAAATATATTTAAGACCCCCCCCCCCTCCACTCCCTCTGGGGACCAAATAATTCTGACATGGGAACATTTCATGCCAACCTTAAACTCTCTCAGTCTGACCTCTTGGACTTTACGTTGTTTTTCCCAGGGTGCCTTGATTTCCATCCTCTCTACCATCTTATCTTCTGGATCACTAATTTGTTTTTCTGCCCCATTTACCCTGGCAGTCAGAGTATCCAGTTTAGACTGCATTTCATTCATAGCATTTATAAGTCCCGGCTGATTTGATCTCATTTGTGTCCTTACAATTCTATAATGTTGCTAATATTTTTTCTCAAGCCTAGGTATTGACTTTATAATTGTTACCCTGAAGTCTTCCTCTGTTTTCTTGCTTATATCCATATCCATTTGCTCTAAGGCAGACACCACATTGTCTGGTTCTTTCCTTCGCTGGGGTTTCCTCGTCTTTGTCATTCTCTTCTGGGGTGGTTAAGGGAATCTAGATTCCACAATATTAACCATGACCCAAGCAAGATGCACCTGTTTTAGAGAGACTGTTGGGTTGTCATCCTCTTGTTCTTCCAGGCTGCCTTCAGGGGGAGAGTTCTGTTGTGCTGTTACTCAGTCAGTCCTGCTTGGAAGAATTGCCTTGTCCGCTGTCATGGGTGATAGGCTCAGTAAAATTGTTTTACTTGAGCTTTTTTTTCTCTGGTGGCCTTCCACATCTCTTTTGAGAGACAGAGCATATGCGGATACCCCCAAACCTTTGCCCCAGAGCAGAGAAATTGCAGTTTGTTCTTCAATGAGTCCTCTAAGGCACAGAGTCTCCATTTCTGTCTGTACTGCTGAAAGCCACCATCTCCCTGGCTGTGCATCTCACAACACTCCCAAACGTGGAACCAAGGAATGGACCCATCTCTACCTATTGTGCTTGTAAAACTGCGAGCAGCCCCTATTCCATGTACATGCACCTGCAGCTCCTGGATCCTGTCTGGGGATTCGACAAAAGTACTTTCAACACTACACCAATATGGGAGTCTTTGCCCGGCCCAGCACAGGAGGCTTTTGTGCTCCTCTGTTATATCACCTTACCATCACCAGCATATGTAGAGAACCTCCCACTTATGTTTATCTTCTAATATCTGTCTGCAGAAACAAGCCTCTACCCTTCATACCTCAAGACTAACTATGATTTTCTGCTTGCAGAGATCCAGATATATATTCTTACTTCTTAGGCTGGTTTCATGGGATTTCAGAATGGTTTGGTAGATATCCGACTAAATTCAGAAGACTGGTTGAAATAATTTACCCTAGTCCTCCACCAAATTCCCTCCTTCCATCACCCTCCCCCCCCCCCCAAAAAAAAAAATCCTGGGCATATTTGAAAGACTCCTAACCCTCAGTTCCACAGTTAGCTTCCTGTGTAACATTTCTGATAATTTATTCATGGGTGAACATACATATTACCTTAAATTTAAATTTGCAATCTTGTTTTCTCCATCAATGATATGTTAGAGATGTCTTTCCACATCAATTACATATAGGTTTTCTTACACTTCTTAATGGCTGCATGGCATCAAATGTTCCCTCTTGGGAGGGAACAGAGTGAAAATATGGTAGGAATTACACAAGAATTTACCTACCTGAATGTATGAATATGTACCAAATGAAATAATGTTAAGAGTAACTGTTTTTAATCCATGTAGACTTTAGTTTCTCATCTACAAAATGGAGAAAACAACGTTAAAAATAAAAAAGCCAGTTATTTTACCAGCACAATGAGTTTATTTAGGAATACCTGAGGAACTTCAGTTCAGGAGAAGCAACTATGGTGAACAATAGGCTGTCAGAACAGGCAAAAGTTCAGCTTTAATTAAGGCTTAGGAAGAAATTTAGGAGAATTGTTTAGAAAAAGTTTCTTGGAGAAGAACAAGATTCTGTGAAAGATGAGTTAAGGTGTTGGAATAGTAGGGGAAGCTGGGCTTATCTCATTCCTTGATCACAGCTAGGTAATGATCAGATCATTTTGAACAACCAGGAATACGACCTGAGAACTAAGAATGCAATCTACACAGTTGGAGGGAGAGAACATGACAGATGCAAGATTCAGAGACATAAACTGAGGGAGAGAAAAGTACTGTGGACCCAAATGGGGACTAATCCCTTTACACTAAGAGAAGTTAGGGAGAGAGGGGGACAGAGGGAAAGGGAGTTGTGTGTCAAGTTTGCACAACATACCCTGGTATACAGATTCAAGGGGTTGCACTGGGAGAGAATGTTTCCCTTCCCGGAGTACATTTGGAAAGAGGATATATTGCCTCTTCAAGGACAAAAGTCCCAATGGGAATTGTTGACCAGTCATTCAAAAGCAGGGTACAGAGGCACACACAAAGGACAGATGATCTGCTCACTACTCACTGCTCACTACTGTGCTTCACCACTCACTCCAGATGCCTGCCTGACTATGTGACTTCTCCTTTGGGACAGAATCATGCTGAGCAAAGTTCTTCAGGGCTCCCTTCCTCCAGGGAGGGAAGCAGATGATTTAAGATAGGGAGCTTTGAATGCCAGCCTGTGGCCGGAGATAAAACACATGAGAATTGTGGTGCTGGGTGAGCCAATGCCTGAGAAAAGACATTTGAGAGCAGGGATCTAGCCTGGGATACAGGGAGGGGGGCTGTTCACTGTTCACTGTTACTTTGAAGGCCTCCAGTACATCAGTGGGCATGAGTTCCTCTCCCCAGGATGAGAGGCCTGGGCAATGCCATCCTTCACTCCACCACCCACACCCACACCCAGCATGATGGGACTTTAGAGAGAAATAAAAAATTCTCTAGTGGAGACTGCAGTAACTTACACCAACTCTGCCTGCCCTGGGTAGGTCTCCCTGGGAGCCAGTGCAGGGGTTCTCTCCCCAAGTTGACCAATACAGGACCATGGCATGTGCAATATGCACTGACCACAGATTGCTCCAAAATGTAAACTTCACTTCTGCTGGAAATAGGAACAGGCTTCCCCCCCCCCCACCTTTGGAATCAGGATTATATGTTTCTGTTTGTTTGTTTGTTTCCTTTCTCATTTTTTGGTTCTGGCTTCTTTTTGTTTTTCTGTACTTTTCTTTTTTCCTTCTTTCTCTTTGAGATCACTTTTTGTTTGTCCCTTTGCTTTTTTGTTTTCCTTTTCTCTTTTCTTGGATCAGCTGCCCCTCATTACCAGGCTTACTTAATAAGCAAATTACCTAGATAAAGTTCCAAACACTTCTCATGGCAAGCAAGGATGAATTCTTCAGAGGCCTGACTGGGGAAAAAGCACAATATCAGAGTGCATACAGCATCCACCAACAGAATAGAAGAATGCATACGGCATACACCAAAAACACTTCTGGAAGGGACAGACTGATTCTTAATATACCCTTACTCTTAGGTTTAGGAAAGAGAACAAGTTTCCATAACCCACAAATGACAGATTTAGTCAAAATGACTGGATGGAGGGATTCTCCTAAAAAGAAAGGCGAGAGGAATTCACAGCGAGGGACTTGCTGAGAACAGATATAGGGAATTTATCAGAACAAGAATTAGATCAACAGTCAAAAGACTGCTAGCTGGATTTGAAAGAAACAGAGAAGACACCAGAGAAATCCTGGCAGCTAGGATAAATGGCCTATCAACCAGTCAGGCTGAAATGAAAAGTGCTATAACTGTGAGGCAACACAGATTTGGATTTCATCACAATGAGGGCTGAAGACATTGAAGAAAAAATAGTTGAATTATAATATAATGAAGTTGCAAAGAAGAGGGCAAGAACACTATCAGATCACAAAGGCACCAATCCGCTATGGAAGAAAGCAAACTAATATCCATATAGTAGAAGCCCCAGAAGAAGTAGTGCAAAGGAAGAGCAGAACAGTTATTGAATAAGTGATAGCTGAGAATTTTCGTAATCTGGGGAAAAACATGGGCATTTCATTTCACTTTTTTAAAAAATTTCTTTTCAGCATAACAGTACTCATTGTTTTTTTTTTTTTTTTTTTTTTTTTTTTTTTTTATTTATTTTTTTTCAGCGTAACAGTATTCATTCTTTTTGCACAACACCCAGTGCTCCATGCAAAACGTGCCCTCCCCATCACCCACCACCTGTTCCCCCAACCTCCCACCCCTGACCCTTCAAAACCCTCAGGTTGTTTTTCAGAGTCCATAGTCTCTTATGGTTCGCTTCCCCTCCCCAATGTCCATAGCCCCCTCCCCCTCTCCCAATCCCACTTCCCCCCAGCAACCCCCAGTTTGTTTTGTGAGATTAAGAGTCATTTATGGTTTGTCTCCCCACACCCAGTGCTCCATGCAATACGTGCCCTCCCTAATCCCCACTACTTGGTTCCCCAACCTCCTAACCCTGCCCCTTCAAAACTCTTAGGTTGTTCTTCAGAGTCCATAGTCTCTCATGGTTTATCTCCCCTTCCAATTTCCCTCAACTCCCTTCTCCTCTCCATCTCCCCATGTCCTCCGTGTTTTTTGTTATGCCCCACAAATAAGTGAAACCATATGATACTTGACTCTCTCTCCTTGACTTATGTCATTCAGCATAATCTCTTCCAGTCCTGTCCACGTTGTACAAAAGTTGGGTGTTCATCCTTTCTGATGGAGACATAATATTCCATTAGTGTATATGGACCACATTTTCTTTATCCATTCATCCGTTGAAGGGCATCTTGGTTCTTTCCAAAATTTGGCACCTGTGTCCATTGCTGCTAAAAAAAATGGTGTACTGATGGCCATTCTTTGCACTATATCTCTATCTTTGGGATAAATACCCAGTAGTGCAATTGCAGGGTCATAGGGAAGCTCTATTTTTAATTTCTTGAGGAATCTCCATACTGTTCTCCAAAGTGGCTGCACTAACTTGCATTCCCACCAACAATGTAAGAGGGTTCCACTTTCATACAGCAATTCAGTAATGTGGCAGGATACAAAGTCAATGTACAGAAATCAGTGGCTCTCTTATACACTAACAATGAAAATACAGAAAGGGAAATTAGAGAATCGATTCCATTTACTATAGCACCAAGAACCTAAGATACCTGGGAATAAACCTAACCAAAGAGCTAAAGGACCTGTACTCGAGGAACTACAGAACACTCATGAAAGAAATTAAAGAAGACACAAAAAGATGGAAGACCATTCCATACTCTTGGATTGGAAGAATAAACATTGTTAAAATGTCTATACTGCCTAGAGCAATCTATACTGTTAATGCCATTCCGATCAAAATTCCACCGGTATTTTTCAAAGAGCTGGAGCAAATAATCCTAAAACTTGTATGGAATCAGAAGAGACCCTGAATTGCTAAGGAAATGTTGAAAAACAAAAACAAAACTGGAAGCATCACGTTACCCCGATTTCAAGCTTTACTACAAAGCTGTGATCACCAAGACAGCGTGGTACTGGCATAGAAACAGACACATAGACCAGTGGAACAGAGTGGAGAGCCCAGATATGGACCCTCAACTCTATGGTCAAATAATCTTCAACAAAACAGGCAAAAATATTCAATGGAAAAAAGACAGTCTCTTCAATAAATGGTGCTGGGAAAACTGGACAGCGATATGTAGAAGAATGAAACTCGACCATTCTCTTACACCGTACACAAAGATAAACTCGAAATGGATAAAAGACCTCAACGTGAGACAGGAATCCATCAGAATCCTAGAGGAGAACATAGGCAGTCACCTCTTCGATATCAGCCACAGCAACTTCTTTCAAGAGATGTCTCCAAAGGCCAAGGAAACAAAAGCAAAAATGAACTTTTGGGACTTCATCAAGATCAAAAGCTTCTGCACAGCAAAGGAAACAGTCAACAAAACAAAAAGGCAACCCACGGAATGGGAGAAGATATTTGCAAATGACAGTACAGACAAAAGGTTGATATCTAGGATCTATAAAGAACTCCTCAGACTCAACACATACAAAACAGATAATCATATCAAAAAATAGGCAGAAGATATGAACAGACACTTCTCCAACGAAGACATACAAATGGCTATCAGACACATGAAAAAATGTTCATCCTCACTAGCCATCAGGGAGATTCAAATTAAAACCACATTGAGATACCACTTGACACCAGTTAGAATGGCCAAAAATTAGCAAGACAGGAAACAACGTGTGTTGGAGAGGATGTGGAGAAAGGGGAACCCTCTTCCACTGTTGGTGCGAATGCAAGTTAGTGCAGCCACTTTGGAGGACAGTGTGGAGATTGCTGAAGAAATTAAGAATAGAGCTTCCCTATAACCCTGCAATTGCACTGCTGGGTATTTACTCCAAAGGTACAGATGTAGTGAAAAGAAGGGCCATCTGTACCCCAATGTTTATTGCAGCAATGGCTACGGTCACCAAACTGTGGAAAGAACCATGATGCCCTTCAATGGATGAATGGATAAGGAAGATGTGGTACATATACACAATGCAGTATTATGCCTCCATCAGAAAGAATGAATACCCAACTTTTGTAGGAACATGGACGGGACTGGAAGAGATTATGCTGAGCGAAATAAGTCAAGCAGAGAGAGTCAAGTATCATATGGTCTCACTTATTTGTGGAGCATAACAAAGAACATGGAGGACATGGGGAGATGGAGAGGAGAGGGAGTTGAGGGAAACTGGAAGGGGAGATGAAGCATGAGAGACTATTTACTCTGAAAAACTACCAGAGGGTTTTGAAGGGGCGGGGGAGGGAGGTGAGAGGTTGAGGAACAAGATGGTGGGTAATAGGGAGGGCACGTACTGCATGGAGCACTGGGTGTGATGCCAAAACAATGAACACTGTTATGCTGTAAATAAACAAATAAAAATTAAAAAAAAAACAATGAACACTGTTATGCTGTAAATAAACAAATAAGAAAAAAAAAACTAAACAAAAAAAAATGAAGAAGAACATACCAAATGTGTAAAACAATGTTATTTAATTACTTGGTACTTGGCCTTTGTAGGGCTTTATCCAGGAAAGGAGTTGGGGCACTGCTCCTCCATTCTGCAAGTGTTTTCATTTTCTGTTGAGATAAAAATAACTAAATAAAATGAAGACCATGTGACTTGTGAAGTGAGTAAGTACCAATTTTGAAACCAATTCAGCAAATTTTGTATTGCCTGCCCTTACCGCTAAAAAAAAAAAAAAAAAAAAAAAAAAAAGAGAGAGTTCCCCTTTCTCCACATCCTCTCCAACACACGTTGTTTCCTGCGTTGCTAATTTTGGCCATTCTATCTGGTATAAGGTCATATCTCAGTGTGGTTTAAATTTGAATCTCCCTGATGGCTAGTGAGGATGAACATTTTTTCATGTGTCTGGTAGCCATTTGTATGAGTTCATTGGAGAAGTATCTTTTTATATCTTCTGCCCATTTTTTGATATGATTATCTGTTTTGTGTGTGTTGAGTTTGAAAAGTTCTTTATAGATCCTGGATATCAACCTTTGTCTGTATTGTCATTTGCAAATATCTTCTCCCATTCCGTGGGTTGCCTTTTTGTTTTGTTGACTGTTTCCTTTGCTGTGCAGAAGCTTTTGATCTTGATGAAGTCCCAAACGTTAATTTTTGCTTTTGTTTCCTTTGTCTTTGGAGACATCTCTTGAAAGAAGTTGCTGTGGCTGATATCGAAGAGGTGACTGCCTATGTTCTCCTCTAGGATTCTGATGGGTTCCTGTCTCACGTTGAGGTCTTTTATCCATTTCGAGTTTATCTTTGTGTACGGTGTAAGAGAATGGTCGAGTTTCATTCTTCTACATACCGCTGTCCAGTTTCCCCAGCACCATTTATTGAAGAGACTGTTCTTTTTCCACTGTATATTTTTTTCCTGTTTTGCTGAAGATTATTTGACCCTAGAGTTGAGTTCCATATCTGGGCTCTCTACTCTGTTCTAAAAGTCTATGTGTCTGTTTTTATGCCAATACCATGCTGTCTTGGTGATCACAGCTTGTAGTAAAGCTTGAACTCAGGTAACGTGATGCCACCAGTTTTGTTTTTTTGTTTTTCAACATTTCCTTAGCGATTCCGGGTCTCTTCTGATTCCATACAAATTTTAGGATTATTTGCTCCTGCTCTTTGAAAAATACCGGTGGAATTTTGATCAGAATGGCATTAAAAGTGTAGATTGCTCTGGGCAATATAGACATTTTAATAATGTTTATTCTTCTGATCCAAGGGCATGGAATCTTTTGTCTTTTTCAATTTCTTTCATGAGTGTTCTGTAGTTCCTCAAATACATATCCTTTACCTCTTTGGTTAGGTTTATTGCCAGGTATGTTATGATTCTTGGTGCTATAGTAAATGGAATCGATTCTCTAATTTCCCTTTCTGTCTTTTCATTGTTGGTGTATAAGAAAGCCACTGATTTCTGTACATTGACTTTGTATCCTGCCACTTTGCTGAATTGCTGTATGAGTTCTAGTAGTTTGGGGGTGGAGTCTCTGGGGTTTTCCATAAAAAGAATCATGTCATCTGCAAAGAGAGAGAGTTTGACTTCTTCATTGCCAATTTATTGCCATTTATTTCTCTTTGTTGTGTGATTGCTGTTGCTAGGACTTCTAATACTATGTTGAACAAGAGTGGTGAGAGTGGGCATCCTTGTGTTCCTGTTCTCAACAGGAAGGCTGCAAGCTTTTTCCCATTGAGGATTATATTTGCTGAGGGTCTTTCATAGATAGATTTTATGAAGTTCAGGAATGTTCCCTCTATCCCTATACTTTGAAGTGTTTCAATCAGGAACGGATTCTGGATTTTGTCAAATGCTTTTTCTGCATCAATTGAGAGGACCATGTGGTTCTTCTCTCTTCTCTTATTGATTTGTTCTATCATATCGATTAATCTATGAATGTTGAATGAGCCTTGTAACCCAGGGATGAATCCCACCTTGTCATAGTGGATAATCTTTTTAATGTGCTGCTGGATCCTGTTTGCTAGGATCTTGTTGAGGATCTTAGCATATTCTTCAGTGATTCTTCAGTGATATTGGCCTGCAATTCTCCTTTTTTGTCAGGTCTTTGCCTGGTTTGGAGATCAGGGGAATGCTGCCTTCATAAAAAGAGTCTGGAAGTTTTCCTTCTGCTTCAATTGTTTGAAATAACTTCAGGAGAATTGGTGTTATTTCTTCTTTGGAGGTTTGGGAGAATTCCCCAGGGTATCCCTCAGGTCCTGGGCTCTTGTTTTTTTAGTTGTTTTTGATCACATAACATGGGTTTTTGAGTCCAAGAAGCACACAGAACTCCCCTCAAAATCCACAAAAATAGGGCAACCCACGACCTATCAGATGGAAACTAGCAAATGACAGGGAGAATGAGAAGAGTCTGAAAGCAGCTCAGGGGAACAGGTCCTGAAATAACAAGGGTAGTTGCAGTGGGCCTGCAGCTGACCAGTCCACCGATGGTTGGTTTTGGCAAGCCAAAAACGGTCTTGCATGATAGACTCAACATGCTATAGGGGAAACATGTGCAGCCAAGGATCCTTGATTCAGCAAGACTGTTACTTACAAGAGAGGAGAAATCAAGAGTTTCCATGACAAACAAAAACGAAAGGAATTTGGGAACACTAAATCAGCTTTGCAAGACATAGTAAAGGGGACTCTTTGAGTGGAAAGAGTCTGGAAGTATCAAAGCTGAGAAAGGAAAAGAGACAATCTACAGGCATAATGACTTTACAGGTGATACAATAGCACTAAATTCATATCATTTCATCATTACTCTAAATGTAAATGGACTAAGTGCTCCAGTCAAAGGACTTAGGTTATCAGAACTGATAAACAAACAAACAAGCTCCAAACCCAAAACAGCTACAAGATCCATCAACTGTTGACCTACAAAAAACTAATTTGTGATCCAGAGACACCTCCTCATTGACAAAAAGGAGGTTCCTCATAAAGTTACAAATAGAACAAACAGCAATCTACCTCTGTATCTCTTCATCTTACCATTCATCTGTGTTCTTTAGCATAGCCTTTAATAAGCTCATAAACATAAGTGAGTTTTGTCAGCTTCTCTAGCAAATTAATTGAACCCAAAGAGAATGTCATTGGAACCTACAAATTGCACATAGTGAATAAGAAGCATATGATATCCCATGCTTATGTCTCATTCCAATAGTGAGTAGCAGCAGTGTTATAACTCCCCAATGGGGACTGACATTATTTGCATGCAGATAGTGTCAAAGTTAAATGAAAGTATAGATCGCCCTGGTATTATTTTAGAGAGTCACTTGTTATAAGGTAAAAAACACATTTTTGTTACCCAAAATGTCACAATTTTAAAAATTATATTTATTTATTTTATTTTAGAGAGGGAGCGAGAGTAGAGGCCAGGGGAAGAAGAAGAGGGAGAGAATCTCAAGCAGATTCTGCACTGAGTGGACAGTTTTACATGGGCTTCAATTTCACAACCCTTGAGATCATGACCTGTGCTTAAGCCAAGTGTCAGACACTTAACAGACTGAGGCATCCAGATGCCCCAGAAGTGTCACAATGGTCATGATGTCTGAATCATAAAGAAGGGAGAAACACAGGAGAGAAAACTCACATTATCTAAAAGAAGAAGAAAAAGAGTTGAGCTTTTCCTGTTAAACTTATTCATGTTATATGTCACTTAAATCTTAATAAGGTCTTTAAGAATTTAAAGTGAGGTTTGAATCCAACTATTAAAAACACTGTAAATTTTGTCTAGCATTTTGGGGATATGCCCTTCTTGATGTAATTTCAAATATCCAAGCAAATATTAACTAACAGATATTGTAACCCCCCAAAAGATCATAAGAAACATGTTATGTGCTTTTTCCTCTTAAAGTATTTAAACAGAAAGGCAATTGGGTTTAAGTGGTTCTAATGCCTTGACAGCCAGAAGAAGGAAACAAACCTAAGCCAAAGTCAATTTATGCACTGACCTCAAAGTCAAGAAATTGCAACTTAAGAATGACCAATCACAAACACTTTACTAGGCTTTACTAAACATTTAAGTTATTGCCTATCAAATAACGTCCTCCTTTGCTCTGTGTCTTCTTTAGAAAAACATTTCCCCTGATATGATCCATAAAGCACTACAAATGATCTTTGTTTACTACTGTCTGATATGAATCACTTTTACTCACGTAAAATATGGAAAATCTAATGTGCCTCAGTTTTTTCTTTTTTAAACATTATTGGTTTATTTGTTTATTACATTCCAGTGTAGCTGATATAGGGTGTTATCTTAGTTTCAGGTATCCAATGTAGTGATTCAAGAATTCTGTACATAACTAAGTACTCATCATGTTAAGTGCACTCTTCATCCCCAGCACCTGTTTCACCCATCCCTCACCCACCTCTTCTGGTAACCATTAGTGTGCTCTCTGTAGTGAAGAGTCATGTTTAGTTTTTTTTTTTTTTTTTTTTTTTTTTTTTTTTTTTTTTTTTTGTGGGGGGAGCTGTTTTGGTCCTTTTTATTTTCTCTGTTGTTTCATTTATTTCGTAAATTCTTCAATTCTGTGAAATTTTATGCTATTTGTCTTTCTTTCACTGACTAGTTACATCCATGCATTGAAAAATGTCAAGATTCGGGGGTGCTTGGGTGGCTCAGTAGGTTAAAGCCTCTGTCTTCAGCTCTGGTCATGATCCTGGGGTTCTGGGATCGAGCCCCACATTCGGCTCTCTGCTCAGCGGGGATCCTGCTTCCTCTTCTCTCTCTGCCCGTCTCTCTGCCTACTTGTGATCTTTCTCTCTCTCTCTGTCAAATAAATAAATAAATCTTAAAAAAAATGAAAAATGTCAAGATTCATTCTTCTTTATGGCTGAGTAACATACTATTGCAAATAAATATATATGTATATTTATAATTACATATTCAATATTTATACATATGCATATATATTATATATGTATGAGGGTATACTGCACCTTCCCTATCCATTCACCAATCAATGGACACTGGGGTTCCTTCTGCATCTTGACTATTATAAACAATGTTGTAATAAACATAGGGATGCATCCATTTTTCTTTTAACAACCATTTACAAGTTGTAGACACAGGTCTGCTAGAAATAAGCTATACTGTGAAGGTTTCAATATTCCAGGTACTATCTTAAGTGTTTTGCATGGATAATATATTATTCATTATGACAACACTGTGACGTAGGCTTTCTGTTTATCCCAGTTACAGATCAAAATAGATGCCAAGATAATGCCTCAGAAATAGAGAAAATAAAACTAGTTTCACTATAAAGCTTACAGATTTTGTTATTAAAAATTATATACATTAGGGGGACTCAAGATGGCGGGGAAGTACGAGGAGGCACCGTTTCAACCTGTACCCTAAAGTGAGCTGATTACCTACCAAAGAACTCGGACCACCCATGAAATCAGCCTGAGATCAGAATTATACACGTCTGGATCTCTACAGCAGCAGAAGACGCCAGTGGCAGGTAAAGCCCACTGGGAGCATCGGACTGATATCGAAAGATAAACAAAAAGGGGAGGGAGCCACCAGAGGTGACCGATTGGAAAGTAATACCCCAATACGAGAGTGCCCTGCGTCTGGGGACCAGCATTAACTTGGAGTCTGGTTGAAAGCACTCAAAAAACAAAGAGCAAAGGATCACGAAGGGAAATAGTGGGAACCTGGGTGGTTAGGGTCAGGGACCTAAGTCCCTGGACCCAGGACAGCCTCCCCTGGTGCTGAGTCAGAGAGAGTGTGGCAGAGAAATCAGGTCTCCACCCCTGAGCCGCCAGTGCACCTGACCCGCCAGTGCGCCCGAGAACGAGTGGGGTCTGGATCCCATGAAGGACTGGGAGCCTGGCCTGACAGCATTCCTGAAACGCGCAAGTCCCACACGCTCCCTTGGGAGAGGTGCTCATAGGCGCTAGCCTGGAGCTCTGGCATCTGGAAAAAACAGACATTCCCAGCTCCGGAGAGCGGGAAAATCTCAGTGTGCGATCTCTGCTCTGAACCTCTCTGGCGGTCTGGAGCTGCCTAGACAGCCAACGCTACCCTGGTTTTGGGTACAACAAGGAGCTCCTGCATCCCCATGGACAGTGACTCAGAACCGACTCTGCCAGCAGCTCTTGCAGAACATTCTGAGGCTTCTCTCTCAGAGGGAGGTCAGGGTGCAGTTTACTCTCCTCTAAACCTCCAAAAACCATCAAAAGCTGTCAAGGCGAGAGAAAACAGATGAAAGAACATAAAAACCCTCAAAGAACAAAAGCCTGAAAAACAAACAGTTTCCTCAGAGCCCACTCCCTTGAGGGGAGCCGGAGGACATAACTCAGGGAACATGATTGCCTGAAAACCTACGTGGCAGGCCCCTCCCCCAGAAAACGAACCAGGAAGGAAGAAAAAAAAAAAAAGACTACAAGAGAAAAACCATCACTACTTCATAAATACAACTTTTATTTTTAACTCTTTACCAATATTCCGGTTCTTTTTTTTATACATACAGATAATTTTTTAACCTATTTACCATCACACTGAAATGTCCAGTACATCAAATTCTTTAATAACTTTCTAACCTGAAATTTTTGATACATACACCCGTGTTTTTCTTTTGCTTTTCTATTTTTTAACTCTTTTTTAAATTTTAACTTAGTTTAGTCTAGTTTATTCTTTTTTAATTTTTATTTTCTACTATACATATAGAGTTATACTTCAAGGTGATCCCCTTTCCCCAAACAATGCTACCCCTATAGGCAAACCAGTTTCTAATCCCCTGTAATTTAGGAAAGTTGAGTCCCTTAACAAAAACATCAAGATACCTTCAGGAAGAATCAAAATAACCTTCCTCACCCACACTGAGAATTTATAACCACTCTCCGAATTTTTCCTTCTGTCAGTGTTTCTGTGAATTTGTGTTTGTCCTGATAATATATCAATCTTATACTTGGGGTTCTGTCAGATGAGGTTCTTCCTTTTTTTTTTTTTTTTTTGTTATATATATGTATTTTTTTCTCTTATATACTTTTATCAGTCTATTTGTTTGTCTGTTTTTGTTTGTATACTTCACAAATCTTACCTTTTGGCCCATTTGGGCTGAGCCTTCTCTTTTATCTTCCCTTTTTTCCCTATCTCTCTCTCTCCTTTTTTCCTTTTTTCTTTTCCCTTTTTTTTCTTTCTTCTTCTCTATTTCTTTTTCTTTTCTTTTTTCTCTCATTTGGGTGGGGAATCCTGATTGCACAGAAGCGTTCCAGGGTGCACCTTGACTGCACCACAATCGATAAGTCCAGCTGCATCTGTTCAGTCATCTCTTACCAAAATGACTAGGAGGAGGAATACCCAACAGAAGAAAAATACAGAGGATGGGCCTTCTGCAACAGAGCTAATGACTATCGACATAGACAATATGTCAGAAAAGGAATTCAGACTAACAATTATCCAGGCAATAGCTAGGTTGGAGAAAGCCATGGAAGACGAAACAGAATTGATTAGGGCAGAACTGAAAGCCACCAGGGATGATGTTCACAATGTTAGGGCAGAACTGAAAGCCACCAGGGATGATGTTCTAAATGCTCTCAATGAGTTCATCTAATCTAAATTCTCTAAAACCTAGGGTAACTGAGACAGAAAATAGAATTATTGATCTGGAGGACAAACAGATAGAGAGAAAGAATGAGGAGGAAGCCTGGAACAAACAGCTCAGAAGCCACGAAAACGGAATCAGGGAAATAAATGATGCCATGAAAAGTTCCAACGTCAGAATTATTGGAATCCCTGAAGGGGAGGAAAAAGAAAGAATTCTAGAAGATAGAGTGGAAGAAGTTGTCGATGAAAATTTTCCCAATCTCACGAATGGAAACAACGTTCATGTACTAGAGGCAGAGAGATTTCCTCCTAAGATTTTAGATTCTCGATAGTCCTCACGACACCTTATAGTTAGAATGAGGAATTATGTTTCATGACAGACCCTCTTAAAAGCAGCTAGGACAAAGAAGCTCCTTACATAAAGAGGAAAGCCCATTAGAATAACGTCAGATCTTTCCACAGAGACCTGGCAAGCCAGGAAGGGCTGGCAAAATATATTGAGTACTAAGTGAGAAGAACATGCAACCAAGAATACTCTCTCCAGCAAGACTGACATTTAAAATGGATGGAGAGATAAAGAGTTTCCAAGTCTCGTAAGGCTTAAAAGACTATGCAACCACCAAGCCGACACTGCAGGAAATATTAAGGGGGTTCCTATAAAAGAGAAAAAAATCCTAAAAATATCATTGAACAGAAATAGAGAAACAGAAAGACTTCAAAGGCAACACGATGTCCATAAAAACCTATCTCTCAATAATCACTCTCAATGTGAATGGCCTAAATACACCCATAAAACGACACAGGGTTGCAGATTGGATAACACGACCGGACCCATCCATATGTTGTCTACAAAAGACTCATTTTGAACCTAAGGATACACCCAGACTGAAAGTGAAGGGATGGAGAAGCATCTTTCATGCCAATGGGCCTCAAAAGAAGGTGGGGGTAGTGATTCTCATATCATATCAATTAGATTTTAAACTAAAGACTGTAGTCAGAGATACAGAAGGACAGTACATCATTCTTTTTTTTTATTCGTTTATTTGTTTATTTACAGCATAACAGTGTTCATTGCTTTGGCATCACACTACATAATTCTTAAAGGCACTATCTGCCAAGATGATCTAACAATTGTGAATATCTATGATCCCCAATATGGGAGCACCCAAAAACAACAGAATACTCATTCTTCTCAAGTGCACATGAAACCTTCTCCAGAATAGACCACATACTCTGTCACAAAGCAGGACTCAACCGATACCAAAAGACTGACATTATTCCCTGCATATTCTCAGATCACAATGCTTTGAAACTGGAACTCAATCACAAGGAAAAGTTCAGAAGGAACTCAAACACCTGGAAGCTAAAGACCACCTTGCTTAAGAATGCTTAGATCAATCAGGAGATCAAAAATGAACTTAAACAATTCATGGAAACCAATGAGAATGAAGACACTTTGGTCCAAAACCTATGGGATACAGCATAGGCGGTTCTAAGGGGGAAATACATAGCCATCCAAGCCTCCCTCAAAAACATTGAAAAATCCAGAATACACCAGCTGTCTCTACACCTTAAAGAACTGGAGAATCAACAACAAATCAAACCAACTCCACATGCAAGAAGGGAAATAATCAAGATTAGAGCAGAGATCAATGAGGTAGAAACGAGAGATTCAGTAGAACATATCAATGAAACTAGAAGCTGGTTTTTTGAAAGAATCAATAAGATCAATAAACCATTGGCCACACTAATCCAAAAGAAAAGAGAGAAAGCCCAAATTAATAAAATTATGAATGAAAAGGGAGAGATCACAACACCAAGGAAATAGAAACAATCATCAGAAATTATTACCAACAGTTATATGCCAATAAGCTAAGCAACCTAGATGAAATGGATGCATTCCTGGAAAGCTACAAACTCCCAAAATTGAACCAGGAAGAAATTGACATCTTCCATTGATACCGATATCTAGTAACGAGATTGAAGCAGTGATCAAAAGCCTCCCAAAAAACAAGAGCTCAGGACCTGATGGATTCCCTGGGGAATTCTACCAAACTTTCAAAGAAGAAATAACACCAATTCTCCTGAAGCTGTTCCAAAAAATTGAAGCAGAACGACAACTTCCAGACTCTTTTTATGAAGCCAGCATTACCCTGATCCCCAAACCAGGCAAAGACCCCTACCAAAAAGGAGAATTTCAGACCAATATCACTGATGAATATGGATGCTAAGATTCTCAACAAGATCCTAGCAAACAGGATCCAGCAGCACATTCAAAAGATTATCCACCATGACCAGGTGGGATTCATCCCTGGGTTGCAAGGTTGGTTCAACATTCACAAATCAATCAGTGTGATAGAACACATCAATAAGAGAAGAGAGAAGAACCACATGGTCCTCTCAATTGATGCAGAAAAAGCATTCGACAAAATCCAGCATCCGTTCCTGATGAAAACGCTTCAAAATATAGGGATAGAGGGAACATTCCTGAACTTCATAAAATCTATCTATGAAAGACCCACAGCAAATATCATCCTCAATGGGAAAAAGCTTGCAGCCTTCCCGTTGAGATCAGGAACACGACAAGGATGCCCACTCTCAGCACTCTTGTTCAACATAGTATTAGAAGTTCTAGCAACGGCAATCAGACAACAAAGAGAAATAAAAGGTATCCAAATTGGCAAGGAAGAAGTCAAACTCTCTCTCTTTGCAGATGACATGATTCTTTATATGGAAACCCCAAAGATTCCACCACCAAACTACTTGAACTCATACAGCAATTCAGTAACGTGGCAGGATACAAAGTCAATGTACAGAAATCAATGGCTTTCTTATACACTAACAATGAAAATACAGAAAGGGAAATTAGAGAATTGATTCCATTTACTAGAGCACCAAGAACCATAAGATAACTGGGAATAAACGTAACCAAAGAGGTAAAGGAGCTGTACTCGAGGAACTACAGAACACTCATGAAAGAAATTAAAGAAGACACAAAAAGATGGAAGACCGTTCCATGCTCTTGGATTGGAAGAATAAACATTGTTAAAATGTCTATACTGCCTAGAGCAACCTATACTTTTACTGCCATTCCGATCAACATTCCACCGGTATTTTTCAAAGAGCTGGAGCAAGTAATCCTAAAATTTGTATGAATCAGAAGAGATCCCGAATTGCTAAGGAAATGTTGAAAAACAAACACAAAACTTGCGGCATCACATTACCCGATTTCAAGCTTTACTACAAAGCTGTGATCACCAAGACAGCATGGTACTGGCAGAAAAACAGACACATAGACCAGTGGAACAGAGTGGAGAGCCCAGATATGGACCCTCAACTCTATGGTCAAATAATCTTCGACAAAACAGGCAAAAATATTCAATGGAAAAAAGACATTCTCTTCAATCAATGGTGCTGGGAATACTGGACAGCGATATGTAGAAGAATGAAACTCAACCATTCTCTTACACCATACACAAGGATAAATTCGCAATGGATAAAAGACCTCAACGTGAGACAGGAATCTATCAGAATCCTAGAGGAGAACATAGGCAGTCACCTCTTCGATATCAGCCACAGCAACTTCTTTCAAGAGATGTCTCCAAAGGCAAAGGAAACAAAAGTGAAAATGAACTTTTGGGACTTCATCAAGATCAAAAGCTTCTGCACAGCAAAGGAAACAGTCAACAAAACAAAAAGGCAACCCACGGAATGGGAGAAGATATTTGCAAATGACAGTACAGGCAAAAGGTTGATATCCAGGATCTATAAAGAACTCCTCAAACTCAACACACACAAAACAGATAATCATATCAAAAAATGGGCAGAAGATATAAACAGACACTTCTCCAATGAAGACATACAAATGGCTATCAGACACATGTAAAAATGTTCATCCTCACTAGCCATCAGGGAGTTTCCAATTAAAACCACATTGAGATACCACCTAACACCAGTTAGAATGGCCAAAATTAGCAAGACAGGAAACAACGTGTGTTGGAGAGGATGTGGAGAAAGGGGAACCCTCTTCCACTGTTGGTGGGAATGCAAGTTAGTGCAGCCACTTTGGAGAACAGTGTGGAGATTCCTGAAGAAATTAAGAATAGAGCTTCCCTATGACCCTGCAATTGCACTGCTGGGTATTTACCCCAAAGATACAGATGTAGTGAAAGGAAGGGCCATCTGTACCCCAATGTTTATTGCAGCAATTGCTACGGTCACCAAACTGTGGAAAGAACCAAGATGCCCTTCAACGGATGAATGGATAAGGAAGATGTGGTCCATATACACAATGGAGTATTATGCCTCCATCAGAAGGGACGAATACCCAACTTTTGTAGCAACATGGACGGGACTGGAAGAGATTATGCTGAGCGAAATAAGTCAAGCAGAGAGAGTCAAGTATCATATGGTCTCACTTATTTGTGGAGCATAACAAAGAACATGGAGGACATGGGGAGATGGAGAGGAGAGGGAGTTGAGGGAAACTGGAAGGGGAGATGAACCATGAGAGACTATGGACTCTGAAAAACAACCAGAGGGTTTTGAAGGGGCGGGGCTGGGGGTGGGAGGTTGAGGAACCAGGTGGTGGGTGATAGGGAGGGCACATACTGCATGGAGCACTGGGTGTGATGCCAAAACAATGAACACTGTTATGCTGTAAATAAACAAATAAAAAAATTTTTCTATATGTATAAAAAATGAATCAGAATAATGGTAAAGAGTTAAAATTAAAAGTTGTATTTATGAAGTAGTGGTGGTTGTTCTCTTGTCGTCTTCTTCTTTTTTTTTTTTTTCTTCCTTCCTGGTTGGTTTTCTGTGGGAGGGGCCTTCCACATGTGTCAATGATGTTCCCTGAGTTAGGTCCTCCTGCCCCCCTCAATGGGGTGGGCTCTGAGGAAACCATTGTTTTTCAGGCTTTTGTTCTCTGGAGGTTTTTATTTTTGTTCATCTCTTTTCTCTTGCCTTGACAGCTTTTGATGGTTTTTGGAGGTTTAGAGGAGAGCAAACTGCACCCAGACCTCCCTCTCAGAGAGATGCCTCAGAATGCTCTGCAGAGCTGCTGGCAGAGTGGTTTCTGAGTCACCATCCCTGGAGATGCAGGATCTCCTCCTTGTACCCAAAACCAAGGTAGCGGCGGCTGTCTGGGCAGCTCCAGACTTCCAGAGAGGTTCCAAGCAGTGATCACACCCTGAGATTTTCCTGCTGGCCTAGGCTGGGAGTGCCTGTTTTTTCAGGGTGCCAGAGTGCCTGGCTAGCGCCTGTGAGCACTTCTCCCAGGGGGAAGTCTGGGGCGTGCTTGTCTCTGGCTCTGATCCCCCTGTGGGGTGTCTAAGAACTCCAGGCACTTGGAACCTTCCTGCACCTCTCTCAGAGAAGGTTTGGGGCGCACATGTTTCAGGAATGCCATCTGGCGAGCCTCCCAGACCCTCAGAGGTGCTGGACCCCATGAGTCCTCTACCTTGCTGGTGGCTCTGGTGCGCTGGTGGCTCAGGGACCAAGACCTGGTTTCTCCACCACACTCTCTCTGGCTCAGTGCCAGGGGAGGCTGTCCTGGGTCCGGGGACTTAAGCCCCTGTCCCTAACCTCCCCAATTCCCACAATTTACCCCGGCGATCCTTTGCTCTTCATTTTTTTTTCCCTGAGTGCTTTTAACCAGACTCCTAAAGCTAATGCTGGTCCACAGACACAGGGCACTCTCATATTGGGGTATTACTTTCCATCAGTTCCCTCTGGTGGCTCTCTCCCCCTTCTGTTTATCTTCTGTTATCATTCCGACATTCCCACTCCACTTTACCTACCCACTGGCTTCTTCTGCTCCTATAGACATCCAGATGTGTATAATTATGACCTCAGGCTGATTTCATCGGTGATCAGAGTTCTTTGGTAGGTAATCAGCTCACTTTAGGGTACAGGTTGAAAAGGTGCCTCCTCCTAATTCCCCCCCATCTTGACTCCCACCTTTTAAATATTTCCAGTTTTGGAAGCTCTTTTTCTCACCATTCATTTTGAACGTCTTCTTTGCTAGATAAAATATACTTGGCTTCATGTTCTTTTCACTTGGTGCTGTAATATGTCTTCCAGCCCTTTTTCTCTTGCCAGATTTCTGTGGCCAATCCTGACATTATTCTGATGGACCATCCTCTGTAAGTTAGGAATCTCTTCCCACTGGTTGCCCTTAGGACCTCTTGTCTAAAATTATGATTCATGAAATTTACAACTAAGCGTCTGGAGGTCTTTCTAGATTCATTGATCTTGGTGGATATCCTTTCTGCCTGTAGGACATAAACGCTTGTTCCATTCCCCAGCCTGGGGAAATTTTCATCTAGAAATTTTCAGCTGTATCTTTTAGTCTTCTCTCTTTCTTCACCCCTTCAGGGTTACCAATAATTCTGATGTTAGAAAGTTTCATGGCATCATTTATTTCCTTAATTCTGTTTTCATCACTTCTAAGCTGTGTGTTCCAGGCCTCCTCCTGATACTTCTTCACTATCAGTTTGTCTTCTAGATCACTATTTCTACCTTCTGCCTTGATACCCTGGCTGTTATAGTATTTAGATTAGATTGGATCTCATTGAAAGCCTTTTTAAACTTCTGCCAGATTGGGTCTCACTTCCACCCTTAGTGATTCTATGTTGTCAGTCATGGTTTTCTCCAACCTAACCATTGCCTCGGTAATTGTTACACTGAATTCCCTTTCTATCATACTGTTTATGTCCATATCCAACAGTTTTTTGGGAGAGGGCACAGTTTCTGAATTTTTCCCCTGTTGGGCGTTCCTCTTCCTAGTCATTTTGGTGAGACGTGTTTGAAGGGGCGTATCAAACATGATCCAGGCAGGTTGCACTCTGGAAAATTTCAGAGTAATCAGAAGTCAAACCAAAAAGAAAGAAAAAAGAAAAAAAAGTGAGAGAAGAGAGAAAGAGAAAAATAAGGAAGCAAAAATCCAGCTAAAATGAGCTCCAACATTAGATTTATAAGGTACATAAAAATGAACAATAAAAAGACTGACAAAAGTAAATGATAATAAAAAAAATTAAGAGCCCAGCCTAAATGAACCCAAAGATTATAATATACAATACCGCAACAAAAACAAATACAAAGAAACAGTGGCAGAAGAATAAGATGAGAAGGGTGGTTGTTTATCCTCAGTGTGTTCAAGGAAGGCTATTTTGGTTCGTTTGGGTGTATGTTGATATCTTCATTAAAGGACTCAACTTTCCAGAGATAATAGGAAATTAAAACTGGCTTATATGTAGGGGGTAGTATTAAATGTCGAAAAAGGATTACCTTGAAGCTTATATCTATCTATATCTATATAAATATCTATATCTATATCATCTATATCTATTATCATATACATCTATTTACATGTGTATATATACATACATATTTATTAATATATATTAATATGTATATATTAAAGTAAGAAAAGTAATATAAAAGAAAATGAAAAGGAAAAGGAAACACGGGTATATGTATAAAAAATTCAAGTTTTAAGTTTATTATGGAATATGTTGTATTAAACCTCTAGTTGTAATGGGAAGTAGGTTAAAACAATTAAAAGAACAAGAATCATAAGAATGAATTAAAAAATTGTATCTATGAAATATGCAGGTTTTAGGGCAATATCCAGAGCTTAATATATTGGTTTTCCCTCGTGTTGAGGTTTTACAATTTCATGGGAACCAATGATGGTCCTCTCCTTCTTTTAGTTTTTCTTCTGGGGCAAGGGCCTGCAGGTTCTTAAGGGGCTGGATTCTGTGGAAACCAGTTTTCCAGGCTTTCATTCTCTGGAGGTTTTGTTCTTTGCCAATGTGTTGCTGCATTTCAGAAGGTCAGAGCAAGGAAAGAATCTGTCTGCACCCAGACCTCTGTTTCACAGAGAAGACTCAGATGTTCCCTCTGGGTGCTTCCCAGCACACAGACTCCCCTCTGAAAACTCCACTGAATCGCACAACCTACCACAGGTGGTGTGCACAACCCCCAGCCCCAGTCCCGGTGGTCACCAGAGGCCCCCGCTTTACTGCACTCCCATGTCACTAAACTGCAAGAGATATTGGTCCAGGGAATCCACTTCCAGTGGCTGTCTTTGCCAGGACTGCTCTCTGGTGTCCAGGCCAACCAGGTACACTCAGGTCCAGTGGTGGCACAGTTCATGGAAGGCTCTCTCCAGGGAATCCTGACCAGAGATCGTGCCAGTTTCTCTCAGGCACAGGCTTGGAGCATTCCAAGCTTATGGCTGGTCATGGAATACTGAGGTCCTAGAGATCACCTTGGTGCCCACAACAGGCTCTCAAGTAAGGTTAATAGAGCACCCAGCTAAGCGGTGGTGCAAGAGGTGGAAAACCATGGGCACAGGGACCACAGACCAGAGGCCCTGCCTACATTCCCAGGACAGCCACACCTGTCAGACACCCCTGGTATCTACCTCTGTCAGAAAGAGTCTGTCATTGTGTGGCCAATTCACCAGTTGCCTCTTAAGATCTTTTGCTCTTTTTGAGTACTTTTAAACAGACTCCAAGTTAATGCTGGCCCCCAATCACAGAGCACTTTTGTATTGAGGTATTACTATCCAAAGTGTTGGTTGGTGGCTCCCTCTGCCTTCAGTTTATCCCCAATATCAGTGTGAGTGCTCCCACTCTGCTCTACCTCTCCATTGATTTCTTCTGCACCATAGAGATCCAGAAGTCTATAATCATACATCTCAGGCTAATTTCCTGGGGTTTCAGAGTGTTCTGGTAGATATTTAGCTCACATTAGGGGGCCGGTTGAAACAGTGGCTACTACTTCTTCATGATCTTCCCCATCCTCCACCAGATAATTGGTCCTTTCTTTGTTCTTTTGGGTAAGTATGGCCAGTGGTTTATTGATATCACTAATTCTTTCAGAGAACCCTCTTCTAGTTTTATTGATGTGTTCCACTCTATTTCTGGTTTCTAATTCATTGAACTCTTCTCATCTGTGCCTTAGGCTCAAATTTTTGTTGAGCCTCCACTTTTTTAAGGTATAGAGATAGTTTGTGAATTCAGGATTTTTTTTTTTTCCTTTTGAGTGAGACTTAGATGGCTATGTGTTATCCCCCTTAGGATCCACGTTGCTATATCCCATAGGTTTTGGACTGAATGTGTTTTCATTCTCATTGGTTTCCATGAATTATATAAATTCTTTTTGGTTTCCTGGTTGACCCAACATTCTTAAGCAGGATGGTCTTTAGCTTCCAAGTGTTTGATTTCCTTACAAACTGTTTCTTGTTGCTGAGTTCCATTTTCAAAGCACTGTGGTCTAAGAATATGCGGGCAATAATCTTGGTCTTTTGGTATCAGTGGAGACCTGGTTTCTGACCTAATAGGTGGTCTATTCTGGAGAAAGTTCCATGTGCACTCTAGAAGAATGTGTATCCCGTTGTCTTTAGGGTGAATGTTCTGTATATCTATGAGGTCCATCTGGACCTTCTGGTCCAGTGTGTCATTCAAAGTTCTTGTTTCTTTGCTGAATTTCTGCTCAGATGATCTGTCCATTGATGAGAATGGAGTGTTGAGGTCTCTCACTATTACTGTTTTATATTATCAATATATCTCTTTAATTTGGTTAACAAATGGATTCTGAAGTTGGCTGCTCCAATATTGTAGGCATACATATTTACAATTGTTAGATCTTCTTTTTGGATACACCCTGTCAGGATGATATGGTGCCCTTCTGAATTTCTAACTACAGATTTTCGCTTAAAATCTAATTTGTCTGATATGAGAATTTCCACCCCGCCATTTTTTTTTTTTTTTTTTGAGGTGTGTTGACATGAAAGTTCCAAACCCTCCCTTCACTCTTACTCTGCATGTATCATTCAATTCAAAATGAGTCTCTTGGGGGGTATATCTCAGTGGTAGAGCATTTGACTGCAAACTGAGTCTCTTATACACAGCATGGGGATGAGTCCTGTATTTTTATCCTACTGCAAAACCATGTCATTTTTATGGGAGCATTTAGGCCATTTACATTGAGAGTGATTATTGAAAGATATTTCATTGTCACCATGTTGCCTGTGCAGTCCAGTTTCTATTGATTGTCTCTGTGTATTTCTTTTCAGTATCACTCTTGGGGTCCTTTTCTTTAATATGACACCCCCCTTAATATTTCTTGCAGGGCATGCTTGGTGGTCACACAAGGTCAGTTCCTGCTGGTTCTGTAAGCTCCTTATCTCTCTATCTGTTCTGAAGGCAGCCTTGTCAGATAAAGAAAACTTGGGTGCATGTTCCTCTCATTGAGTACCCTGCATAGGTCTTGCTAGCCTTTTCTCACTTGCTGGGTCTCCGTGGACAGGCCCAATGTTATTCTGATGTTGCTCCCTTTGTACTAAGGAATTCTCTTCCCTCTAGCTGCCCTTATGATGGTTTCTTATTTCTAAGATTTGGGAGTTTTACTATGGGATGCCAGGGTTTTTTCTGTTCCTCTTCATTTGGGATGGGTCCTCTGCTTCTAGGACAGGAACTCTTGTTTCATTTCTTGGGTTAGGGAATTTCTCAATGGTGGTTTCCTCTGCTATATCTTCTAGTCCTCTCTCTCCAACCTCTTAAGGGATATCAATAATTCTGATATTGGAACGTTCATGGCATCATTTATTTCTCTAAACCTGTTTTTATGGGTTTTAAGCTGTTTGTTCCAAGCCCGCTCCTTTTTTTTTTAATATCAGTTTGTCTTCTAGATTGTCTTATAAACCACTAATTGATTCTTCTGCCTAATTTACCCTAGCTGTTGGGATATCTAGATTAGATTGGATCTCTTTGAGAGCATTTTAAAATTCTGCCAGCTCAACTCTCATTTCTGCCCTTAGAGAACCTCTGTTGCCACTACAGATTTTATGCATCCTAGTTATTTTCTGCATCACTGTTATTCTGTAGTCTATTTCTGACATCCTGCTTATATTCATATGCATTTGTTCTGTGGCAAAAGTCACAGTTTCTGATTTTTTCCTATGTTGAGGGTTACTTCTCTGAGTCATTCTGTTGAGGAGTATTGAGGGAGTGTGCAGAGTGCAGATTATTGACCACAGCCCAATGAAAAAGAGGTTTGTTGACCCCTTGTTCTTCCAGCTTGTCCTCTGCCATGGTGTTGCTCAGGCAATCCCATTTGGGTTGAGATGCCCAGTTCCCTGTGGGTGGGGCATGGGCCAGGGCCAGGGAAAACTGGATTTGGAGGCTTTTGTTCTCTGGAGACATTCTCTGTTGCATTTCCACAACACCCCACCCACCATGGGTAAGAACAGAGGTGACCTTCTCCAAACCTCTGTCTCGGAGCAAGGAGATAACATTCTGCCCAGTCAGTGAGCTCTGCTGGCCCCAGTGTCCCTGTTTCCATCTCTGGTGCCAAAAACTACAGCACCCTGGGTTGTGCGCCCCACCGCAGCATACCCAGCCCTCATATCTAGGTTGAGGACATATCTGCCCTTTGTTCTTCTAGAACTGCATGTCATCCCAAGTTTGCATGTGTGCCCCCACAGCTGCAGGTTTCAGGGTGGGGTAGCTCCCCCAAGTACCTTCCTTGCTATACTGCTCTGCAAGTCTGTGCCAGGTCCCCAGCGTGGGAGTCATTTCAGGTCCAATGGCTCCCTCAGCCTAACATTTATCTTCAATATTCGCCCAAAATTGCATGGCTCTCCCCACCCCCAATCACCAACAGTGATATTCTGTTGGATAGAACATCCAACAGTGATATTCTCTTTATCAAGATCCGATCTATCTTCTTACAGCCCAGACTGATTTTGTAGGTGTTTTGAATGGTCAGGTAGCCATCCAGCTCAATTCAGGGGATGGGTTGAAATAGAGTGCCGCCTCCTTTGTGACCATTACCCATTTGACCATTCTTTAACAGGATATTCTTTAACCAGCACATGTGATCTCCCCACTTTTTTTTCCTTGCTATTGACTTTATGTTTTATAGCACTGTGTTCTAAAAACATGCATATTTTGTTCTCAAATTTTTATACTTGCCGAAACCTGATTTTTGGTCCAATATGTGTTTTCTTCTGGAAAATGTGCCATGTGCACTTGTGAAGAATTTGGGTTCTGCTGCTGTAGGGTGAACTGCTCTGAATATGTTTGTTAAGTCCCTCTGGTCCAGTGTGTCATTCAAAGCCCTCAATTCATTATTGATTTCTGCTTAGAGGATCTGTCCATTGCTTTGTGTGGGGTGTTACAGTCCCCTAATATTTGTTTTGTGTTTCTTTATGTTTACTATTAATTGTCTATATACTTAGTTGCTTCCATAGTAGGAGCATAAACAAGTTTTCAGTCTCCTTGATGGAGAGACCCCTTACTGATGACATAATTCCCTTCTTTATCTCATATTAAACTTTCTGGTTTAAACTCTAGTTTGTTTGTTAAAAGTACTCTACTCCGGCTTTCTTTTGACATCCATTTGCATGACAAATTGTTCTCTGTCGCCTATATTTTAATCCTCAAGTGTCCTTAGGTTTAAAGTGAGTCTCTTACTTTATTCATAGAAATTATCAATAGATCTGTATTTAGCATCATTTTATTCATTATCTTGACATTGTTTCTGTACATGTTCTCTGTTCCTTTCTTGTTCTAGTCATTTTTGATTTCACCTTTTCAGATAAAAAGTGTCCTTTGATATATCATTTAGGTCTGATTTACTGACCGTTAATTCCTCTAGAGTTTGTAAGTCTGGAAAACTCTTCATCTTTCTTTATATTCTGAATGACAGGTTTGTTATATAGCATATTCATGCTTTAGACTTTCCGCATTCAGCACTTTGAATATATCACGTCATTGTCTTCTAGTTGCCAAATTTCCGTGGAGAGACGTACAGTTAGCATATGGGTCTTTCTTTGCACCCTAAGGATTCTTTTTTCTTGCCCCTTTAAAGATATTCCTCTATGGCTAGATTTTGGAAATTTAATGACACTATGTCTTGTGTTGGCCTCCTTCTCTTGATGTGATAGAGTTCTCTGTGCCTCTGAATCTGGATCTGCTTTTACCCCATATTAGAGAAGTGTTCAGGTATGATCCTCAAAGAAATTTTCAGGCTTCTTTTCTCTCTCTCTTCTAGAACTCCTACAATATGCATATAATTACATTTGATGGAGTCAATGATTCCCCTAAGTCCATTCTCATGTTCCATAATGCCTCCCACTGTTTTGTTTAGCTTCGTTATTTTCCATTATTTTTTCTTCCAGGCCACTAATTTGATCCTCTGGTTCTTCTAACCTACTGTTCATTGCATCCAGTCTGCTTTTAATCTTTTGATTTCTTTTAACTCTTTTATATCTGTAGTAAGTGTCACCCTGATGTCTTCTATTCTTTTCTCAAGCCCAAGTGAGTATCTTGGCTGCTGCTTTAAATCCTCCATCATGCATTTTACATGTATCTGCTTCACTTAGATTGCCTACCCATGATCTTTTCTTGTTCTGTCACTTGGGATAAATTGATTCTTCTGTCTTTCATTTGGTCTAAGCTCTGTCTTCTTCTATGATTTAGAAAAGCCCATTGTATTTTCTGCTCCTGAGGGTAATGGCTTTAGGTAGAGAAGATCACATAATGCCCAAGGTCGGGCGCTTCAGAGAATCTCAGGTGGTTGTTTCATGTACTCTGCTGCTTGTTGTTGCCATCCTCTGTCATTCAGGCCAATCATCTGCGGAGGTTATCTTTGCCTGAATTGAGGAGTGTTTGGTGTCTTGCCTGAATATGGTGAGGTTTAGCTTGGTGGGCTCTGGTACGCCTCTGAAATGCTGCTTGAGTTGGTCTCAACTCAAACTCAACTCAACTCAACTCTGAAGCTAAGACCTTCAGAATGCTATAGTCAGCAGAGAGGATGTGGGCAGGGATTAACTCTAGTCCCCTACTGGATGGCCTGTTCTACTGGGACCTAACATGTTTGACTGAGAAAGTCAGCTCCACCAGAGTGCAGTGGTTGGGACTACTAACTTGCAAGTTAGGCAGCCAATGTCCTCACTGCCTTGCTTTTGGCAGGTTGCTCAGTATTCATGCTGGAGGTAGTAGAGAACAATGTTTTCTTTGCTCCCATAAAAGCATCTATGTGAACACTGTCTATCAGGGATAGACTCCAAGAACAAGTAATCTCCCCACATTGTCTCCAGGTATTGTCTCTGGTCATGTGTTCCAGGCTGTCTGAACCTGCTTGTTTGCTTGTGTTCTCTCCAGGAGCAACACAGTGTTCTCTGGACTCTAGGTCAGCCAAGCCTTCTGACCTTAATACTCTAGGCTTTAAGCCCCTCTGGTTGCAAGGTCTCATGCCATTAAGTCCCTCTCATTTTCACAATCAACTGCTTGAGGAAACATTCTCCTGGTGGGTTCCCAGCGTGCTCCACTCTCATATGCCATTCTTTTTGGCCATTTCTTGTTAGAAGGATGGTTAGTGAGTATAGCTGTGAATAAAGGAGATTAAATCTGACATTAGTTGCTGGAAATGTGACTGAAGGTCAATTAAAATGAGTTTCCTATTCCGTTGACGTTACATTGTTATAAAAAAGAGACTTTTATCTCTAAAAATGTCATTATAAGCCTTATACTAACCATAAACGATAAGCTTACAGTAGACACATAGCAGATATGAAGGAAGTGAGGAACAGACTAAAGGACATAAATAATAAAAAAAAAAAACCACACACTCACACAAAACAAAAGCAAAAAAGAAACAAACAAGCAAAAAAAAAAACAGTAAATAAGGAGAAAGTAGAAAAGAATCAAAAGTCAGAAACCAACAAAATGAAACAGTTTATACCTTACATATAATAATTAATTAAAGCATTCAGCACTAAATTCTCATATCAATGAAAAACAGGGTACTGAAAGGATTTGAAAGAAAAGGTAAAAACAGGCAAAAAAAACCCAACAACAACTAAACAAGATCCAACAATATGTTGCCCACAAGAGATTCAATTCAACTTTAAAGATAATGCATGGCTTGAAATGAAGGAATGGGAAAAGATAGTTCATGCCAAGGGCAAGCAAATGAAAGCAGAAGTGGTTGTGGCTATGTCAGGTAGATAGATTTTAAGTCTAAATTAGTTGCAAGACACAAAGAAGGTCCTTAGACTTGATAGAGTATCAATTCGTCAAGAAGATACAAAAATTGCAAATATATGTGTCACCAACATTAGAGATCCTAAGGACTTGAAGAATGTTAACAGAATTGAAGAGAGATATAGACCACAATAAAATAATGGTAGGACAATGATATCCCATTTTCAGCACAGGGTAGATCATCCAGATGGAATTGTGGTAAGGAATAGCAGACCTCAAGGGCACTATGGGCTTAAGAGACACACGCATAAGACTGCGTCTATTAGCACCATAATAGAAGATCTTCTCAAGTGCAGACCTCGCATTTTCTACTATAGATTTTGTGCTGGACCACAAATCCAGCATTACTTAATTTAAAAAGATTCAAATCCTATTTTCTATATTTATCACCATAGTGATATGAAAAAAGAATTCACATCGAAAAGGAAAACCAAGCAATATCTTAATAGTTGGAAATCTAAACACGCTCCTGAACAATCAATGGATCAAAGAAGAAATCAAAAGGAAATTCAGAAAGTATCTTGAACAAAGGAAAATAAAGGAAATTATGGGAAATGATACAAAACCATTTCTGTGAGGGAAGAATATAGGAGTAAATTTGTATATTTAGAAAAATTAAAAAGACCCAAATAACCTAAATTTACACAATAAGGAACCAGAAAAAGAACAACCTAAATCCAAACTTAGGAGATAAAATGAAATAGTAAACATTGTTGCAAAATTAAATGAAATACAAACAAAAAATAGAAAAAAACCCCATAAAACCACCATTTCTTTTTAAATGTAATTTTATTTTTAATTCCATTTTAGTGTTCCAGAATTTATTGTTTATGGAACACACCCAGTGCTACATGCAATATGTGCCCTACACATGACACCAGGCACACACAACCCCTCACCCACCTCCTCTTCAAACCCTCAGTTTCTCAGAGTGAACAGTCTCTCATGGTTTGTCTCCTCCAATTTCCCCCAATCCCAGATTGTTTCATTTATTCTTCTCCTATCCACCTAACCCCCCATGTTGCATCTCCACATCCTCATATCAGGGAGATCATATGATAGTTGTCTTTCTCCAATTGACTTATTTCACTAAGCATGATACCCTCTAGTTCCATCCACGTCTCTGATCATGTGTCGCAAATGACAAGATTTCATTTCTTTTGATGGCTGCATAGTATTCCATTCTGTATATATACCACATCTTCTTTATCCAGTCGTCTGTTGATGGACATCCAGGTTCTTTCCATAGTTTGGCTATTTTAGACATTGCTGCGATAAACATTCGGGTACACGTGCCCATTTGGATCACTCCGTTTGTATCTTTAGGGTAAATATCCAGGACTGCAATTGCTGGGTCATAGGGTAGTTCTATTTTCAACATTTTGAGGAACCTCCATGCTGTTTTCCAGAGTGGTTGCACCAGCTTGCATTCCCACCAACAGTGGAGGAGGGTTCCCCTTTCTCCACATCCTCGCCAGCATCTGTCATTTCCTGACTTGTTAATTTTAGCCATTCTGACTGGTGTGAGGTGATATCTCATTGTGGTTTTGATTTGTATTTCCCTGATGCCGAGTGACGTGGAGCACTTTTTCATGTGTCTGTTGGCCATCTGGATGTCTTCTTTGCAGAAATGTCTGTTCATGTCCTCTGCCCATTTCTTGATTGGATTGTTTGTTCTTTGGGTGTTGAGTTTGCTAAGTTCCTTATAGATTTTGGACACTAGCCCTTTATCTGATATGTCGTTTGCAAATATCTTCTCCCATTCTGTCAGTTGTCTTTTGGTTTTGTGAACTGTTTCCTTTGCCATGCAGAAGCTTTTGATCTTGATGAAATCCCAATAGTTCATTTTTGCCCTTGCTTCCCTTGCCTTTGCGGATGTTCCTAGGAAGATGTTGCTGCAACTGAGGTCGAAGAGGTTGCTGCCTGCATTCTCCTCAAGGATTTGGATGGATTCCTTTCTCACATTGAGGTCCTTCATCCATTTGGAGTCTATTTTCGTGTGTGGTGTAAGGAAGTGGTCCAATTTCATTTTTCTGCATGTGGCTGTCCAATTTTACCAGCACCATTTATTGAAGAGGCTGTCTTTTTTCCATTGGACATTCTTTCCTGCTTTGTCGAAGATTAGTTGACCATAGAGTTGAGGGTCTATTTCTGGGCTCTCTATTCTGTTCCATTGATCTATGTGTCTGTTTTTGTGCCAGTACCATGCTGTCTTGATGATGACAGCTTTGTAATAGAGCTTGAAGTCCGGAATTGTGATGCCCCCAACTTTGGCTTTGTTTTTCAAGATTCCTTTGGCTATTCGAGGTCTTTTCTGATTCCATATAAGTTTTAGGATTACTTGTTTCATTTCTTGGAAAAAAAATGGATGGTATTTTGATAGGGATTGCATTAAAAGTGTCGATTGCTTTAGGTAGCATGGACATTTTCACAATATTTATTCTTCCAATCCAGGAGCATGGAACATTTGTCCATTTCTTTGTGTCTTCCTCAATTTCTTTCATGAGTACTTTATAGTTTTCTGTGTATAGATTCTTAGTCTCTTTGGTGAGGTTTATTCCTAGGTATCTTATAGTTTTGGGTGCAATTGTAAATGGGATTGACTCCTTAATTTCTCTTTCTTCTGTCTTGTTGGTGTACAGAAATGCAACTGATTTCTGTGCATTGATTTTATATCCTGACACTTTACTGAATTCCTGTACAAGTTCTAGCAGTTTTGGAGTGGAGTCTTTTGGGTTTTCCAGATATAGTAGTATCATATCATCTGCGAAGAGTGATAGTTTGACTTCTTCTTTGCCGATTTGGATGCCCTTATTTTCTTGTTGTCTGATTGCTGAGGCTAGGACTTCTAGTACTATGTTGAATAGCAGTGGTGGTAATAGCCATCCCTGCTGTGTTCCTGTCCTTAATGGAAAAGTTTTCAGTTTTTCTCCATTGAGAATGATATTTGCGGTGGGTTTTTCATAGATGGCTTTGATAATATTGAGGTATGTGCCCTCTATCCCTACACTTTGAAGAGTTTTGATCAGGAAGGGATGCTGTACTTTGTCAAATGCTTTTTCAGCATCTATGGAGAGTATCATATGGTTCTTGTTCTTTCTTTTATTAATGTGTTCTATCACATTGATTGATTTGCAGATGTTGAACCAACCCTGCAGCCCTGGAATAAATCCCACTTGATCGTGGTGAATAATCCTTTTAATGTACTGTTGAATCCTATTGGCTAGTATTTTGGTGAGAATTTTTGCATCTGTGTTCATCAAGGATATTGGTCTGTAGTTCTCTGTTTTGGTGGGATCCTTGTCTGGTTTTGGGATCAAGGTGATGCTGGCCTCATAAAATGAGTTTGGAAGTTTTCCTTCGATTTCTATTTTTTGGAACAGTTTCAGGAGAATAGGAATTAGTTCTTCTTTAAATGTTTGGTAGAATTCCCCTGCGAAGCAGTCTGGTCCTGGGCTTTTGTTTGTCTGGAGATTTTTGATGAGTTTCAATGTCTTTACTGGGTATGGGCCTGTTTTTTATTTCTTCCTGGTTCAGTTGTGGTAGTTTATAAGTCTCTAGGAATGCATCCATTTCTTCCAGTTTGTCCAATTTGTTGGCGTAGAATTGCTCATCGTATGTTCTTATAATTGTCTATATTTCTTTGGTGTTAGTTGTGATTTCTCCTCTTTCATTCATGATTTTATTTATTTGTGTCCTTTCTCTTTTCTTTTTGATGAGTCTGGCCAGGGGTTTATCAATCTTATGGATTCTTTCAAAGAACCAGCTCCTTGTTTCATTGATTTTTTTTCTATTGTTTTTTTGCTCTCGGTTTCATTGATGTCTGCTCTGATCTTTATGATTTCTCTTCTTCTGCTGGGTTTAGGGTTTCTCTCTTGTTCTTTCTCCAGCTCCTTTAGGTGTAGGTTTACGTTGTGTACTTGAGACCTTTCTTGTTTCTTGAGAAAGGCTTGTACCGCTATATATTTTCCTCTCAGGACTGCCTTTGCTGTGTCCCACAGGTTTTGAACCGTTGTGTTTTCATTATCATGTTTCCATGAATTTTTTCAACTCTTCTTTAATTTCCTGGTTGACCCATTCATTCTTTAGAAGGATGCTGTTTAGTCTCCATGCATTTGGGTTCTTTCCAGTTTTCCTCTTGTGATTGAGTTCTAGTTTCAGACCGTTGTAGTCTGAAAATATGCAGGGGATGATCCTAATCTTTTGATACCAGTTGAGACCTGATTTGTGACCCAGGATGTGATCTATTCTGGAGAATGTTCCATGTGCACTAGAGAAGAATGTGTATTCTGTTGCTTTGGGATGAAATGTTCTGAATAGATCTGTGATGTCCATCTGGTCCAGTGTGTCATTTAAGGCCTTTATTTCCTTGTAGATCTTTTGCTTGGATGATCTGTCCCTTTCAGTGATGGGAGTGTTCAAGTCCCCTACTATTATTGCATTATTATTGATGTGTTTCTTTGATTTTGTTATTAATTGGTTTATATATTTGGCTGCTCCCACGTTAGGAGCATAGATATTTAAAATTGTTACATAATCTTCTTGTTGGACAGACCCTTTGAGTAGGATATAGTGTCCTTCCTCATCTCTTATTATAGTCTGTGGCTTAAAATCTAAATGATCTGATATAAGGATTGCTACCCCAGCTTTCTTCTGATGCCCATTAGCATGGTAAATTGTTTTCCACCCCCTCACTTTAAATCTGGAGATGTCTTCGCGTCTAAAATGTGTTTCCTGTAGGCAACATATTGATGTTTTTTTTTTTTTTAATTCATTCTGATACCCTGTGTCTTTTGATTGGGGGCATTTATCCCATTAACATTCAGGGTAACTATTGAGAGATATGAATTTAGTGCCATTATTAGACTGTAAGGTGACTGTTACTGCATATTGTCTCTGTACCTTTCTGATCTACTACTTTTAGTCTCTCTCTTTGCTTAGAGGACCTCTTCCAATATTTCCTGTAGAGCTGGTTTGGTGTTTGCAAATTCTTTCAGTTTTTGTTTGTCCTGGAAGCTTTTTATCTCTCCTTCTATTTTCAATGATAGCCTAGCTGGATAGAGTATTCTTGGCTGCATGTTTTTCTCGTTTAGTGCTCTGAATATATCATGCCAGCTCTTTCTGGCCTGCCAGGTCTCTGTGGATAAGTCTGCTGCCAATCTAATATTTTTACCATTGTATGTTACAGACTTGTTTTCCCAGGCTGCTTTCAGGATTTTCTCTTTTTCACTAAGACTTTTAAAATTTACTATTAGGTGACAGGGTGTGGACCTATTCTTGTTGACTTTGAGGGGGATTCTCTGCACCTCCTGGATTTTGATGTTTGTTCCCATTGCCATATTAGGAAAATTCTCTCCAATAATTCTCTCCAATAGACCTTCTGCTCTCCTCTCTGTTTCTTCTTCTGGAATCCCAATTATTCTAATGTTGTTTCGTCTTATGGTGTCACTTATCTCTCGAATTCTCCTCTCGTGGTCCAGTAGCTGTTTGTCCCTCTTTTGCTCGGCTTCTTTATTCTCTGTCATTTGGTCTTCTATATCACTAATTCTTTCTTCTGCCTCATTGATCCTAGCAGTGAGAGCCTCCATTTTTTATTGCACCTCATTAATAGCTTTTTTGATTTCAACTTGTTTAGATTTTAGTTCTTTAATTTCTCCAGAAAGGTCTCTTATATCTCCAGGGAGGGTTTCTCTAATATCTTCCATGCCTTTTTCGAGCCCGGCTAGAACGTTCAGAATCGTCATTCTGAACTCTTGATCTGACTTATTACCAATGGGTGTGTTGATTAGGTCTCTAGCCTTTGGTACTGCCTCTTGTTCTTTTGTTTGTGGTGATTTTTTCTGCCTTGTCATTTTGTCCAGCTACGAGGATATGAAGGATCAAATAAAATACTGAAAGGGTGGCAAAGACCCCAGAAAAATGCGCTGTAACCAAATCAGAAGACCCCAAATTTTGGGTGGGGAAAAGGGGATAAAAAGACGTTCAGAAAAAAAAAAGAAAAAAATTAGAAAAACAAAAAAGTAAAAAATGTAAAAAAGAAAGAAAAAATATATATTTTAGATAAAATAGTCAAATAACTTTAAAAAAGAAAAGGGTAAAAGTTTTTAAAAATTTCTCAGAAGAACAAAAAAGAAAGAAAAAAAATTGAAAAAAAGTTAAATTAACCGCAAGACTAAAAAATCATGGGGAGAAAGCCATGAGTTCCATGCTTTGTTTTCTCCTCCTCTGGAATTCTGCTGCTGTCTTAAGTATTGAACCTGTTTTCCTTGATAGATGAACTTTGTCCTGGCTGGATATTTTGTTGATCTTCTGTTCCAGGGGCCTGTTGTAGTGACTTTCAAGTGTCTTTGCCCGAGGCGGAATTGCACCGCCCTTACCGGGGGCCGGACTAAGTAACATGCTCTGGTTCGCTTTTGGGAGCCTCTGTTCTCTGAACAGTTCCGTAGAGTTCCAGAGGACTGGAATGAAAATGGCGGACTCCTAGTCTCTGGCCCAGAGGAGCCGAGAGCCTGGGGCCCCACTCCTCAGTGCGCCCCCAGAGGACAGCACCCAATCACTCCTGTTTCCCCAGCCTCCAGCCGCACTCCGAGCTCACCCAGCCCGCGACCAGTTCAAGGTAACCCTGAGCTTAGAATTCAGTCCTCGGCTCTGTCTCTGTAGCCAGCTTCTCTGTTCTAACACCTGCGAGCTCTGCGACACTCTGACACCCCCAATCTTTCTATGACCCTGCGGGACCTGGGGCCACACTGACCCCGCATGGTGCATCCTGATTTAACCTCTGGAGCAATGTCCCTCAGTGGAAAAGACCTTTAAAAGTTCTGATTTTGTGCTCCGTTGCTCCACTGCTTGCTGGGAGTCGGCCCCTCCCCCTGCGGTCTATCTTCCTGTTGTTTTAGATTCACTTCTCCGCCAGCTTCCTTTCAGAAAGTGGTTGATTTTCTGTTTCTAGAATTGCTATTCTTCTTCTCTTCGATCTCCCATTGGATTTGTACGTGTTTGTAATGTTTAGATAAGCTATCAAGCTGATCTCCTGATACCTAATGTAGTCTCATCCTGCTACTTCTCCACCATCTTCCCTGATTCTCTCTATTTTTACTTTCTTAAGGAATCTCCAAACTACTTTCAAAAGTGGCTGTACCAACTTTCATACCCACCAACAGTGTACAAGGGTTATCTTTTCTCCATATCCATTCCAACACACATTGTTTACTGTCTGGTTCATTTTGGCCATTCTAACTGGTGTAAGGTGTATCTTAATGAGGGTTTGATTTAAGTCTCCTTGGTGGCTTGTGATGATGAACATTTTTTCATATGTCTGTTAGCCATTTGTTTGTCTTCATTGGAGAAGTTTTGGTTCAAGACTTCTGCCCATTTTTGGACAGTATCTGTTTTATGTGTGTTGAGTTTGAAGAGTTCTTTATAGATCTTGGATATCAGCCTTTGTCTGTACTGCCATTATTAATATCTTTTCGCATTCTGTGGGTTGCCTCTTTGTATTGTTGTCTATTTCCTTTGATGTGCAGAAGCTTTTGATCTTGGTGGAGTTCCAAAAGTTCCTTTTCAGTTTTGTTTCCCTTTCCTTTGGAGATGTGTCTTGAAAGATGTTATGCCCGATGTCAAAGAGGTTACTGTCTATGTTCTCCTCCAGGACTCTGATTGATTCCTGCCTCACATTGAGGTCTTTTATCTATTTTGAGTTTATCTTTGTATATGCTGTAAGAGAATGGTTGAGTTCCATTCTTCTACATATAGCTGTCCAGTTTTCCCAGCACCATTTATTGAAAAGACTTTTTTCAACTGTATATTTTTTTCCTGCTCTGTCAAAGATTAGTTGACCATAGGGTTGAGGGTCCATATCTGGGCTCCGTACTCTCTTCCACTGGTCTATGTGTCTGTTTTTATGCCAGTACCATGATATCTTGGTCATCATAGCTTTGTAGTAAACCTTGAATCAGGCAACGTGATGCCGCCAGTTTTGTTTTTGTTTTTCAACATTTCCTTAGCAATTATGGGTCTCTTCTGATTTCATACAAATTTTAGGATTGTGTGCTCCAGCTCTTTGAAAAATGCCAGTGGAATTTTGACTGGAATGACATTGAATGTATAGATTGCTCTAGGCAGTATAAACACTTTAACAATGATTGTTCTTCCAATCCATGAGAAAGGAGTGATCTTCTATCTTTTTGTGTCTTCTTAGATTTCTTTCATGAGTGTTCTGCAGTTCCTAGAGTACAGATCATTTACCTCTTTGGTTAGGTTTATTCCCGGTATCTTATGGTTCTTGATGCTGACAGTTCTTATGGAATCGATTCTCTAACTTCCCTTCATATTTTCATTGTTAGTAAGAAAGCAACTGATGTCTGTACAGCGATTTTGAATCCTGCCACATTACTGAATAGCTGTATGAGTTCTAGTAGTGTGGGGGTGGAGTCTTTGGGGTTTTCCTTATAAAGCATCATGCCATCTGTGAGGAGAGAGAGGTTGACTTCTTCACTGCCAATTTGAATACTTTTTATTTCTCCTTCTTGTCTGATTGTTGTTGCTAGTATTTCTAATATTATGTTGAACAAAAGTGGTGAGATTGTGCATCATTGTCTTGTTCCTGAACTTAAAGAAGGCTGTCAGCTTTTTCCACTGAGGGTGTTATTTGTCGTGGGTTTTCCATAGATAGATTTTATGAAGTTGAGGAATGTTCCCTCTATTCCTATATTGTGAAGCATTTTGATCAGGAACTGATGCTGTATTTTTATCAAATGCCATTTCTGTATCAATTGAGAGTACCATATAGTTTTTCTCTTTTCTCTTATTAATTTGTTCTATCACATTGATTGATTTGTGAATGTTGAACCACCCTTGCAACCCACGGATAAAGCCTACATGGTCATGGTGGATAATCTTTTTAATGTGCAGCTGGATCCTATTAGCTAGATTCTTTTTGAGAATTTTAGCATACATATTCATCAGGGATATTGGTCTTAAATTTCATTTTTCGTGCGGTCTTTTCCTGGTTTGGGGTCAGCATATTTCTGGCTTCAGAAAAACAGTTTGGACATTCTCTTTCTGCTTCAATTTTATAAAACAGTTTCAGGATAATAGGTATTATTTTCTTCTTTGAACGTTTGGTAGAATTCCCCAGGGAATCCGTCAGGTCCTGGACTCTTTTGGGGGGATGATTTTTAATCACTGCTTCAACCTGCTACTAGTTATTTGTCCATTCAGCTTGTCAATTTCTTCCTGATTCAGTGATGGAAGTTTATAGTTTCCCAGGAATGCATCCATTTCATCTAGGTTGCTAAGCTTATTGACATATAACTATCGGTAATAATTTCTGATGGTTGTTTCTATCTCCTTGGTGTTAGTTGTGATCTCTCCCTTTTCATTCATAATTTTATTAATTTGGGTCTTCTCTCTTTTCTTTTGGATTAGTTTAGCCAATATTTTATCAAACTTGTTGATTCTTTAAATAAAAAGCTTCTAGTTTCATTGATGCATTCTACTTTAGCTCTAGTTTCTATCTCATTGATCTCTGCTCTAATCTTGATTATTTCCCTTCTTGTGTGTGGAGATGGCTTAATTTGTTGTTGGTTCTCCCATTCTTTAAGGAATAGAGGCAGCTGGTGTATTCTGGATTTTTCCATTTTTTTGATTGAGGCTTGGATGGTTGAGGACCACCTTTATAGGTTTCTAGGTTTCACCCATAGGATTTGGAACAACGTGTATTTCATTCTCAGTGGTTTCCATGAATTGTTGAAGTTCTTTGATTTCTTAGTTAATTCAAACATTCTTATGCAAGGTAGTTATTAGCTTCCAGGTGTTTGCATTCCTTCCAAATTGTTTTTTTTTTTTTTTTGTGGTTGAGTTCCAGTTTCAAAGCATTGTGATCTGAGAACATGCAGGGAATAATCTTAATCCTTTGGTATCGGTTGAGCCCTGATGTGTGACCCAGTCTATGCTCAATTCTGGAGAAAATTCCATGTGCACTCGAGAAATTTGAATGAGAATTCTGTTGTTTCAGAGTGGAATATTCTGTATATATTCACTAGACCCTCTGGTCCAATATGTCATTCAGTGCTTTAGTTTCTTTATTGATTTTATGCATGGATGATCTGTCTATTATTGAGAGTCACATGTTAAGATCCTCTATTATTAATGTATTCATATCAATATGACTATTTACCTTGATTCACTCTTAGTTTATGTAGTTTGCTGCTCCCACATTGGGGGCCTAAATATTTACAATTGTTAGACCTTCTTGGTGGATAGACCCTTTAAGAATGATGCAGTGTCTTTCTGTATCACTGACTAAGGTCTTTAGTTTAAAGTGTAATTTATCTGATAAGGGAATTGCAACTGCAGCCTGCTTTTGAGGGCCATTGCCGTGAAAGATGCTTCTCTATCCCTTCACTTTTAGTCTGGATGGATTTTTTGGTTCAAAATGGGTCTCTTGTAGACAACATATGGATGGGTCCTGTCGTTTTTATCCAATCTTCACCCCTGTGCTGTTTTATGGGCATAGTTAGGCCATTCATGTTGCGAGTGATAATTGAGAGATAAGTTTTTATTGACATCATGTTGCCTGTGAAGTCTGTTCCTATAGATTGTCTCCATAAATTTCTGTTCTATGATATTCTTGTTTTTTTCCCCTCTTTTATAGACCCCCCCCCCCCGCTTAATATTTCTTGTAGTCCCATCTTGGTGGTCACATACTCCTTTAAACCTTGACAGTCTTGGAAACTCTTTATCTCTCCATCCAGTTTGAATGTCACTCTTGCTGGATAAAGTATTCTTGGCTGCATGCTCTTTTCATTTAGTGCCCTGAATACTTCTTGCTAGCCCTTTCTGGCTTTCCAGGTTTCTGTGGACAGGCCTGCTGTTATTCTGTGTGCTTTCCATTGTACATAAGGAATCTCTTCCCCCTAGCTGCTTTCAAGAGCTCCTGTCTATAATTATGATTCATCATTTTCAGAGTCAGATGTCTCAAGATCTTTCTAGATTCTATGACCTTTGGGGGAGCCCTTCTGCTTCTAGGTCATGAACGCTGGTTTCATTCACCAGCATTCGAAAATTTTCATGGAGTATTAGTTCTGTTATATCCTCTAGTTTTTTTTATTTCTCCTCCCCCTCAGGGATTCTAATAATCTTGAAGTTGGAACATTTCATGGTGCCATTTATTTCCCTAGTTCTGTTTTCATTGCTTCTAAGCTGTTTGTTCCATGCATCCTCCTGATCCATTTTCTCTATCAGTTTGTCCTAGAGATCACTAATTCTATCTTCTGACTCAGTTACCCTAGCTGTGAGATAATTTAGATTAGATTGGAACTCATTGACAGCAGTGTTAATATCTTCTCTGGTGGCTTTTGCATATGCCCTAATCAATGCCATGTTGTCCTTAAAGACTTTCTTCAACCTAGCCATTGCCTGGATAGTTGTCAGCCTGAATTCCCTTTCTGACATACTGTTTATGTCCATATCAAATAGCTCTGATGAAGAGGGCACAGTCTCTGTGAATTTTTTCCTCTTTTGGGCCTGCTTCTGATCAATCAGGAGTCCCCACCAAAAAGAAAGAAAAAAGTAAAAAATAGAGAGGGTGGGGGGAAAAGGAAATAGAAAAGAAGGCCCAGCCCTAATGGGCCCTAAAAGTAAGATTTATAAAATATACAAACAAAAAGAGACAAAGAAAAGGACCGATAAAGTAAATGAGAAGAAAAATGTAATAACCCAGCTAAAATGAACCCCAAATATGAGAGTTATATGCTACAAGAACATAAACCAATACAGAGAAACATTGACAGTAGGAAAACATAATTTTTATTCTTCCTGGGTTTATCTTGGTATCTTTGTTAAAGGACTCAACGTTCCCAAATTAATTTGGGATGAAAACTCGTTTATATACAGGGGTAGTATTGACTGGAGAAAAAGAATTACCTTGAAGCCTATCTCTATATGAATATTTAAAAAAATGGGAAAGCAAAAGAAAAACAATGGTATATGTATCAAAAAAAATCAAGTTAAAAGTTAAGGAATTTGTTGCACTGAATGTCTTATTGTGATAGTAAATGGGTTAAAATTATAAAAAAAAATTTAAAAAGAATGAGAAGAGTGGGAACAAATTAAAAATAAAAGTTTTATCTTGGGTTTTTCCTATCAATTAATTATATATATCTATATATATCTATATCTATATATATATATCTATATATCTATTTATCTATTTATTTATTTATTTATTTATTTATTTATTTTGGGCTGGCTTTCTGGGGGAAGGGTGTGCTTCACGGTTTTCCTGGCAGTCTTGTTAGAGTTGAATCCTCCTGCTCTGTTTGAAGGGGCTGGGCTCTGAGAAAACTTGATTTTCAGGCTTTTGTTGTCTGGGTTTTTTGTTTGTTTGTGTTTGCTGTGTTGTTTTGGTTGTTGTTTTTGTTTTTCTCTCCTAGCAGGTTTTGGTGGTTCTTTGGAGCTTTAGAGCGAATCAAACTGCACCCAGAACTCCATCTCAGAGAGATGCCTCAGTCTGTTCCCCTTTGGGTGCTCCAGAGCACATAAACTCCCCCTCTGCCACGGCAGAGTGCAGTCACAGTCACAGTCTTGGGGGTTGCAGGAAATCCAGCTTGTACCCCAGTGCTACCAAAATGATGAGAATTATTAATCCAGGGAGCTGGATTCCAGCAGCTGCCTCCGCTGTGGCTGTCTGGACAGGTCCAGACTGCCAGAGAGGTCCCAACCAGAGACATCACACTAAGATTTTCTCACTGGCCTGGACTGGGAGTGTTCAGATTCTCTCCAGTCCTAGAGAGCACCAGCTATCACCTGCATGGACCTCTCTTGGGGGAGGGTGTGGAGCGTGATTCAGACCCCCACCATGTAGCACGCATTCAGTGTGTAAAAGGCCGTGGTTCTAGAGAGCGCCAGCTGGCATCCACACTTGACTCTCTCATGAGAGCAGCCACCCAGATGCTCTACATGCACAGGCAGCTAAGGTAACAACACCTGACTTCTTCACCACACTCTCTGGCACAGCACCAGTGGTGGCTGTCCTGGGTCTTTGGGCATAAGCTGGTGTCCCTAACTACCCGATTCCACCAATTTCCCATTAAGATCTTTTTCTCTTTTTGAGTGCTTTCAACGAGACTCCAAGTTAATGCTGGTCCCCAGTCACCCAGTAATTCGGGTATTACTCGCCAATGGGTCATTTCTGGTGGCTCCCTCACCTTTTGTTTATCTTCCAATATCAGTCTGATGTTCCCACTCCACTTTGCCTGTCCACTGGCATCTTCTGACCCCAGTATAATTCCAATTTCAAGCTGATTTTGTGGGTGATCAGAGTGCTTTGGTAGATAATCAGCTCAGGGTAGGGGACCGGTTGAAACAGCGCCTCTTATTTCTCTGCCATCTTGCCTCCCCTCCCTTCAAATCTCTCCTTCTATCTCACAAGAATTATTTACATTTTCTGCCTCCATCCCTGTGTACATTGCTGGACTATCAGAAGTTGTCATGTCCCTAGTGTTGTTTTTACCAATAGGCATGGTTAATTCTCATCATTATACATCTTTCTATTAATATTGATGTTCATATTAATATTAAACACTAAGGGATACTTGCTACTTCTAGAAATGCAGTCTTCACACCAAAGAATCCTCTCTTTAACCCCGATACGCCCTTGACCACTTAGTAGTCTATGTGGCTTCTCCTGAGCCCCTGGGAAAGCATTGCTGGATTCCGTGATGCTTGGCTCTAGAGGAATACAAAGGGAATAGTCTCCCTTATCCCTCAATTTCATGGCCAGAAAAGCACGTTCCCTCTCTAAGATGGGAAATCATGTGGTTCCCACCAAAGACATAGGCCTTTTCATAAGTTATCTTCTTCAACCTCTTAAACTACTGGCTATTCCTTGACCTCCAGAGACTTCTTTTGACATGGAAGGATAGTGCTTCCCTCTCTCTATTCAACCATTTTATTTAAGTCATGAGAATGCAAGATTCTTTAAGTAAAATTATACTTTACAAGTAGAAGTCCTTGTCAGATGATGTAAATAACATACCTCTTCTTTTTTTTTTTTTTTTTTTTTTTTTTAGGACATCCATGATCCAGGGCTTTTCCAGTGCTCTAAAGAGAACATCGTCAGCTCCTCTTTTGAAGCATTGTTCCTTCACATAACTGTGGTCATTCATGGGCATTTTAACCTCCTGCTCATGAACCTAGGTCTTGTTTTAGTTCCCTGGAGATGTCATGGTTATATTTCAATGGAGCTTATTCTCCACAATAATTAAACACACAAACCGCAAAAGGACCTTTCATAAGTGCCAAAGATTGGCTTTGATTTATGTTAAATGGAGGATATTGAGGAAAATCATTTTGGAAAAAGAGCCTCATAGTTTGGAAAGTCTTATTACCTTAAGAGTTGTGTTGTACAAATGGAGAGCTTTAACCATCACTCATCAGAGAAGAATCACAAATTTAACCTTGCAACAAAGGAAAAAGAGAACTGTCCTGAGATTAGGCAGTTAGTAAGAAATGTCGCTTGGATTCAAAATACCCCTGCATCCTGCACACTTACCTTCCCTGTTGTACTCTCAATGGTTTGCCAATTTGCCCTTGGAACAAATTTGGCAAATCAGAGATTTCTGTAGCAGGACAAAAATACATCCAAGGCAAGGAGTGTTTGATGGGATTTGACATTGGTGTAGAGTTCCCAAAGACTGAATTAATGAACCTGAGTAGAACTCAGATGAGTAGAAATACCTAGTCATCATACCTGTGCTCTGAGCACCTGGCCACCCCAAAACTATTTTGCATTTGCTAGCACTTAAACTAAGACAGCCATGAAATGATGTTTACATCAATTTACATCAATTATTGATAGGTATCTTCTTCTTTGTAATTATTTTTCTTTAAGATTGCAGCATGATTAACATAACAAGGTTATAGTTCAGATGTATAATATAGTAATTTGTCAGTTCTTTACTGTGCTTAGTGCTAACCCTATGAAGTGTAGTCACCATGTATTACCATACAAGGCTATTACAGTATTATTCACTATATTCCCCATGCCATACTTTTTATCCGTGTGATGTATATATCTTATAACTGGAAGTTTATAACTCTTAATCCCCTTTATCTATTTTGCCCATCCCTCTATTCACCTCCTCTTCTCAATATGGGTGGAACGAGGGAGTATTATGCTAAGTGAAATAAGCCAGGGAAAGATAGACACCCTATGATTTCACTTATATGTGGAGTATAGAAAACAAAATAAAACCAGACTCTTCTCAACTGAGCCAATACACCTTTGGCGCAACACCTTCATTGTTCACTCTAAAGAACTCTCTGTCTGCCTTTGGGGATTCTGTGATGTTGTAACTTTCTTTTCTCTCTCTCTTCAGAGATATACAACTTGTCCCTTGCCTAAAGCAGTAAGTGAAATGGCAGCCTTTGGAGCAGGAGGGAAAGGAAATCTTAAGGCCCAAATGAATATCTTCCTACCCCAGGAATAGGCTACATAATTGCTTGGACAGATTTGTCATTGAACCAAAGAGCCGAGGCCTTTCATGTTGAGTGTACCTTGTTCTGCTTCTTGTCTTTACATGCTGCCACAGCTATAGCATGTCCAGAAGCAAAATACTTTATATTCTATTAGAGTACACTCTTCCTTCTCTACTTGCAAGGATGTGAAGCTTCCTACATCCCTCTCCCACTAGGATGTTAGAGTATGGCCAAACTGTTATCCAGAGGCTTACAATCCCTTTTTAAGGATTTCTTGGGGGTGCTAGTGCAGTTTTTGCATGTCTATTCAATGCTTTAGTGTGATTGAGAACAGGCCAAAGGATGATCATGAGAGTCTTTCTGAGACAATTATACTAAAAACATATAAAAAGCACTCATGGGACATCACTGAATGCTTAGGGGAAAATGGATATGACTTCAGGAAAGTCAGAGAATGAATGGCTCCCTCATCAGAGGTGTTAAAAGACAATAGGTTAGGGGATAGATTTCTGTGATTTAAAGGCTTAATGACTGGTAGCCAACCAAATTGTTTTGGTGCAAATCAATCTCATGATGACTCTGTGGAATTAGGTGGGAAATGTTTCTGATTTCAGATTATGTTGCTCATCATGTTTAGGCCTTCCTCAATGTGTGTAGGTGACAAGAGGAGAGGCTCAATGAGAACTATCTAGATGAAGCAGGGTCTCTATGGCCCTTACTGTTCTCTGTAACAAACAGAAATAGCATAATAATTGCTTATCCTGCATCAGAATTCCCCAACCCTATTTTGTGTTTCAGCCAGTTCCTATCCCCACTTTCCCACATTCTTCCTTTATCCCCAGCCCTATTAGAATCCTACGTTCTCTACAGCTATGCATTGTATCTGACTTTAGATTTACTCCACTGCCTCTGGGTAAGGAAGAGGGGTAACCGTAGGCTAGGAAGGAAGTTAAATGTTAGGAAAGACATTAGCTCACTTTGTATATATCAAAGAGCTCAGGGAGAGGGTTTTCATAATTCAAAATAAGATTCTTGAGTTGATGCTTTCTTCCCTTTATACAAATAGAGAGGTAACTGTAAAGGAAAGAAAAAAAAAAAAAACACCCTCTGGATATTATGTTGTTATGTGATCTCATCACCAAAATATGCTTCAGAGACTAGTCTGTATATAGCCAAGCCCATGACTCCGAGGCTACAAGCTATGCTAAGTATGAAATCAGGTCCGATAGAGCAAGTCACCTCCCAACCCCAAATCAGTATCATCTGAAATTCTGAGCAATGACATAGCAGTTGTTCTGGTATAGAACAATGAGGCATTAAGACTACAAAGACAGGGCATCTGGTTGACTCCTTCAGTTAAGTGGTTCCCTTCAACTGGGGTCATGATCCCAAGGTCATGGGATTGAGTCCCACATGTGGCTCCTTGCTGAGTAGAAGTCAGCTTCTCCCTCTCCAGCTCCCCCTCTGACTGTGCTCTCTCTGTCATGCTCTGTCAAATACATGCATGCACAACTTTTTTTTTAAAGATAACAAGGATATACTTGGACCAGAGAATGTTTATTTAATTTTGACATATGGCCCCATGGGATGCAATCAGGTATAGAGCTCCTCCCACCATCCTAAAATGCCAGATCTTGGCTCTGATATCTCCTGTTCTTTCACCTCTTCTTCCTCTTCCTGTATCTCATCATCAAGTTGCAGCATCCTCTGTCCCTCCCACTGCAATGGCCCTTTTTTCTCACAGTTTTCATCCTCTTCTGGCTCCATTAGACATTCCCATAATCCATACCTTGCACTGTCAGGTTTTTTCATGAAAATATTTCACGGATGGAAATTAGAGGGTTAAGACATGTTTGTGGTGCAACTTCTTGATTCAGCTCCACAGAGGAACATGCCTTTTGGGAATGCTCAGTGTTCTTACAGATTTGAAATATCTTCAATGGGCCCTTCAGAGATACATGTTGTCTTCTTGAAACTGGCACAAAAGCCTTTCATATAGCTGCATTTTGTTTTTATACAAAGAGAAAAAAAATGAGGGTCAGTATGCCATAATCTACATCAAATTTTCTCCTAAAATTGGCAGGTGTTCCCATTTCAACTGCAATTTCTAAAGATCTAAATAAACAGTGAGCACTCTTGGACATCCTTGGCCATCTGTGAGGATTGTCATCTTGTGTGTGAAATTGTCCTTTATTAGCTTCTTTTCTCCTGTGATCTGTATAAGAAAAAGGGAAGGAAAGTCACTTTTAAAGGTAAAGATGCTAGCACATGGATGCATTGTATTGTCTGTGTCCTAATCTATTAGTCTTCTACAACACCAGTCATAACGGAATAGGGCTCAATCTACCTTATTTTAACTTAAACACCTTTGTAAAGGCCAGGTTTCAAATTCAGTGATATTCTGCTTTTAGCTTACCCTTAAAGAAGAGCACTGGACAGTGTTATTTGTCCCAATTAGTTTATTCTGCATGCCTCTCGTAATTGGTATAGCCATGTTGACCAATTGGCTTTATTCAGAGGGAAAAAACCCTGCAGTTTATGCAGGTCAAGAAGCTCCATATATTGAAGGGATTGCAATGTCCACATTGGCCAAACTGTGGATGGAGCTGAGATGCCCTTCCAAAGACTAATGGATAAAGAATTCGTGGTCCATATATGCAGTAGAATATTCCTCAGCCATCAAGGAGGGTGAATAAGCACCATTTTCATTAACATGGATGGAACTGGTGGGGATTATGCTAAATGAAATAAGTCAAGCAGAGAAAGACAAATATCATATGAGTTCACACAAATGTAGGACGAGAGGAATAGCATCGACATAACTAGAAGAAAGTGAAAACTGAATGGGAAGTAGTCAGAGAAGGAGACAAACCATGAGAGACTCAGGACTGTGGGAACCAAGAAGGGAGAGGCTTGGGGGGAATCAGGTAACCGGGCAATGGGTATCGAGGAGGTGCACCATGTTATGATGAGCACTGGGTGTTACATGCAACTAATGAATCATAGAAGACTATATGAAAAACATATGATGTATGATATTCTGGCTAACTGAACATAATAAAATAAATTTAAATAGTGGCCTTTAAGAATTAGAGAATTAAAGATAGAAACAACTTTAGATAGAATTATATGTTTTTTAAATCTGTATTTTATTAAAGTGGTATATCACTTGCTTCTTACAATGTTCTTATCTGAATTTTGTATTAGGAAATTGTAAATTCATTAGAGTGTTCCCTCCTCCTGAATTTCTGGAGTAGAGAGGAAGAACTGACATTACCTTCATTAAAGGTCTAGAAGAATTTGCCAGGGAAATTATTTGGTCCTGGCTGTTTGTGTATTGGTAGGTGTTTGATTAGGGCTACAAATTCTTTATTCATTACCAGATTGCTCAGCCTTTGTATCGTCTTGGTAGGTGGTATGTTTCCAGGAATTTATCCTTTTCTCTCATTTATTGGATTTGCTGGCATAATTTTTTTATAGGGGTATTTTAGGATTCTTTGTTCCCTTCCATCAGTTGTGATGTCTCCTCTCTCATAATTATAGCTGTATGCTACTTGATTTATTCAGATCCAGGCTCCTCGGGTTTATCTTTTCAAAACTTAAGTGTGAGGTATAGACAAGAAGGAGAAATAGGAAAACCTAAAGCTAGCTGATTATCAACCGATTCCCTAAAGTTAGGTGTTTATCTACCAAAATATTCTGAACACCCATGGAATCAGCTTGAGATGTAGGTTTATACACTTCCAAATCTCTATGGGGGCAGAACGCGCCAGTGTGCCAGCGGTGAGTTAAACAGTGGAGTTTGAATGATCAGACTTATATCCGAGGATAAAACGAAGCGGGGAGGGGGGGTGGGAGGCCACAGAAGTGACCCATTGAAAAGTATTACCTAATAGGAGAGTGTCCTGTAATTGGGGACAAGAATTAACTAGGAGTCTGGTTAGAAGCAATCAAAAGGAGCAAATGAACTTAAGAGACGACTGGTGAATTCGACTGAGGGAAGCCACTCTCAATGACCACCCGTGCCAGAGAGAGTGCAGCAAAGTCTCAGGGCCATGGTCCCTAAGCTGCTGGTGCACATGAGAGAGTCTGGGTGGATGCCAGCTGGTGCTCTCTAGAACCACAGCCTTTTGCACTCCATATGCATGCTGGGTGATGGAGCCTGAGCCAAAATCCAAACAGTCTCCTGAGAGAGGCCCATGAGAGGACAGCCACCACAGTGTCCCCCTAAAAGTATAAAACCACAAAATCAGGGCAAAAGAAGATATTAAGCTTCCAGTATTGCCCCCAAAACTGCAAACTTCATAGATACAAGTTTTATTTTTAACTAGTTTCCACCCTTTTCATTCTTCTTACCTTTTAAAAATATTTTTCACCTATTTCCCATCACAACAAGAAGTTCAATACAAAAAATTCCATAGTAACATTTTATCTTGACCCTTTTGAATACATATACGTGTTATTTTCTATTACTTCTCTATTTTTTAATATTCATATAAAGGTAATCTTTGAGGTAATCTTCTTTCCACAATCAATACTACCCCTATATATAAGACCGTTTCTATCCCCCTTTATCTCTGGAAACTTGAGACCTTTAAAAAAGATATCAAGATACACCCAGGAAGAATCAAAATAACCTTCCTTGCCCACACTGAGAATTTTTAACCACCCTCTGATCTTTTTCTTCTGTCAGTATTTTTATTTGTTTTCATTCTGGTATTAGATAAATCTTATACTTGGGGCTCATTTTCACTGGTTTCTTTTTTTTTTCCCTTGTCATTTAATTTTGTCAGTCTTTTTGTCCATTTTTGTTCATATAACTTATAAATCTTAACTTTTGGGCTCATTATGACTGGGTATTCACTTTATTTTTTCTGTCTCTCTCTTTCTCTCTCTCTTTTACTCATTTCTTTCTTTTTGTTGGGAACTCACAATTCCTCAGAGGCATTCCAGGGTGCACCTTGCCCAGATAACAGTTCATACATTCAGCTATGCAACACCTCAGTCATCTCCCACCAAAATGAGTAGGAGGAGGGATGCCCAATAGAGGAAAAATTCAGAGACTGCACCTTCTCCATGAGCACTATTGGATATGGACATAAACTGTATGTCAAAAGGGAATTCAGGATAACAATTATCCAGGCAATGGCTGGATTGGAGAAAACCATGAATGACAAGATGGAATTGATTAGAGCAGAAGTGAAAGACACCACGGAAGAAGTGAAGAATGGTACAAATAAGTCACAATCTAATCTAAAGTCTCTTACACCTAAGGGAATTAAGGCAGAAGATAATTAGTGATCTAGAGGACAAACTGATAGAGCAAAAGTATTAGGAGGAGGCCTGCAAAAAACAGCTTATGAACCATGAAAACAGAATTAGTGAAATAAATGATGCCATGAAATTTTCCAACGTCAGAATTATTGGAATCCCTGAGGGAGAGGAGAAAGAAAGAACACTAGAAGATATTGTTGAACAAATTCTCTATGTGAAATTTCCCAATCTGGGAAATGGCAGAAAAGGACTAAAGGCAGAAAAGTCTCCCCCCAAGATCATAGCACCTAGAAAGACCTCTAGACACCTGATTGTAAAACTGATGAATCATAATTTTAGACAGAAGCTCTAGAGAGCAGCTAAGGCAAAGAGATTCTTAAACAATAAATAAAGAAAGAAAGAACTGGAAAATCAACACAAATTAAGACAATCCCACACTCAACAAGGGAAATAATCAAGATTAGAGCAGAGATCAACGAGATAGAAACTAAAGATACAATAGAATGCATTAACAAAACTAGAAGCTGGTTTCTAGAAAGAAGCAACAAGATTAATAAACCATTGGCCAAAGAGAGAGGGCCCAAACTAATAAATTATGAATGAAAAGGGAGAGATCACAACCAACACCAAATAAATCGAAAGTCGTCAGAAACATGTCAATAAGTTAAGCAACCTAGATGAAATGGATGCATTACTTGAAAACCATAAACTTCCATAACTGAATCGGGAAGAAATTGACAACCTGATTAGACCAAAACCTAATAAGGAGATTGAAGCAGTGATTAAAAAAAAAACAAAGAACAAAAAACAAACAAACAAACAAAAAAACAACTCTCAAAACACAAGAGCCCAGGACCTGACAGATTCCCTGGGGAATTCTTCCAAACTATCAAAGAGGAAATAGTACCTATCCTCCTGAAGCTGTTTCCAAAAATTGAAGCAGGAGGAAATCTTCCAGACTCTTCTTATGAATCGAGCATTACCTTAATTCCCAAACCCAGAAAAGACCCCACAATAAAGGAGAATTTCATGTCCATATCTCTGATGAATATGGATGCTAAGATTCTCAACAAGATCCTAGCTAATCAGATCCACAGTACATTACAAAGATTATCCCCCTGGTGGGATTTATGCCTTTGTTGCAAGGGTGGTTCAACATGCCCAAAGCAATCAATGTGATAAAACAAATAAATAAGAGAAGAGAGAAGACCCACATGTTCCTCTCAAGTGATGCAGAAAAAGCATTTTTTCCTGATTAAAATGCTCCAAAGTATAGGAACAGAGGGAATAATTAACAACTTCCTAAATTCTATCTATGAAAATCCCACAGCAAATATCACCCACAATGGGAAAATGCTGACAGCCTCCCCTTTGAGTTCATGAACATTCCACACTGTTCAACATCGAACTAGAAGTCCTAGCAACAGCAATTAGACCAAAAAAAATATGTATTCAAATTGGCCATAAAGAAGTCAAACTCTCTCTTCACAGCTGATATGATACTCTATATGAAAAATCAAAAAAAAAAAAAAAACCTCCACCCCAAACTAATAGAACATGTACAGCAATTCTGAATGTGGCAGGATACATAATTGATGTAGAGACATTAGTTGCTTTCTTACTAACAATGAAAATACAGAAAGGATATTAGAGAATCGATTCCATTTCCTGTAGCATCAAGAAACATAAGATATCAGGAATAAACCTAACCAAAGAGGTAAACGATCTGTACTCGAGTAACAGCTGAACACTCATGAAAAAAAATCTAAGAAGACACAAAAAGATGGAAGATCATTCCATTCTCATGGATTGGAAGATCAATAATTGTTAAAATGTTTATACTGCCCAGAGCAATCTATACATTCAATGTCATTCCAGTCAAAATTCCACTGGCATTTTTCAAAGAGCTGGAGCACTTAATCCTAAAATTTGTATGAAATCAGAAGAGACCCAGAATTGCTAAGGAAATGTTGAAAAAGAAAAACAAAACTGGCGGCATCACATTGCCTGATTTTAAGCTTTACTACAAAGCTATGATGACCAATTTATCATGGTACTGGCATAAAAACAGACACATAGACTAGCGAAGAGAGTAGAGAGTCCAGATATGGACCCTCAACTCTATGGTCAAATAATGGAAAAATATAGAGTGGGAAAAAGTCTCTTTAATAAATGTTGCTGGGATGGTTATGGTCGCCAACCTGTGGAAAGAACCAAGATGCCCTTCAACGGATGAATGGATAAGGAAGATGTGGTCCATATACACAATGGAGTATTATGCCTCCATCAGAAAGGATGAATACCCAACTTTTGTAGCAACATGGACGGGACTGGAAGAGATTATGCTGAGCGAAATAAGTCAAGCAGAGAGAGTCAAGTATCATATGGTCTCACTTATTTGTGGAGCATAACAAAGAACATGGAGGACATGGGGAGATGGAGAGGAGAGGGAGTTGAGGGAAACTGGAAGGGGAGATGAACCATGAGAGACTATGGACTCTGAAAAACAACCAGAGGGTTTTGAAGGGGCGGGGCAGGGGGTGGGAGGTTGAGGAACCAGGTGGTGGGTGATAGGGAGGGCACATACTGCATGGAGCACTGGGTGTGATGCCAAAACAATGAACACTGTTATGCTGTAAATAAACAAATAAAAAAAATGTTGCTGGGAAAATTGGACAGCTATTTGTTAGAAGAATGAAATATGTCCATCCCCTTACACCATACACAGAGATAAACTTGAAATGGATAAAAGACCTCAATGTAAGGCAGGAATCAATCAGAATCCTAGTCGAGAACATAGGCAGTAACCTCTTCTATGTCAGTTGCAACAACTTCTTTCAAGACATGTTTGCAAAGGCAAAGGAAACAAAAGCGAAAGTGAACTTTTGGGACTTCATTATGATCAAAAGCTTCTGCACAGCAAAGGAAACAGTCAACAAAACAAAGAGGCAACCCACGGAATGGGAGAAGATATTTGCAAATGACAATACAGACAAAGGCTGATATCCACGATCTATAAAGAACCCTTCAAACTCAACACATACAAAACAGATAATCCTGTTGAAAATGGGCAGAAGACATGAACAGACACTTCTCCAATGAAGACACACAAATGGCTAACAGACACATGAAAAAAAAATGTTCATCATCATTAGCCATCAGGGAGATTCAAATCAGACCCACATTGAGGTAACACCTTATACCAGTTAGAATGGCCAAAATTAACAGAACAATAAGTAATGTGTGTTGGAGAGGACATGGAGAAAGGGGAACCCTTTTTCACTGTTGGTGGGAATGCAAGTTGGTACAGCTACTTTGATAACAGTGTGGAGTTTCCTTACGAAATAAAAAAAAAATAGAGTTTCCCTGTGACCCTGCAATTGCACTACTGGGTATTTGCCCCAAAGATACAGATGTAGTGAAAAGATGGGCCATCTGTACTCCAATGTTCATAGCAGCAATGTCCACAGTCCCTTTTGTTTAGCTTCATTATTTTATATTATTTCATTTCCGAGGTCATTAATTTGATCCTCTGGGTCTTCTAGCCTAATGTTCATTGCATCTAGGCTACTTTTAAATCTCTTCACCTGGATTTTTTTTTCAACATTTTTTATCTCTGTAGAAAGGGTCTCCCCTATGTCTTCTATTCTTTTCTCAAGCTCAGTGAATATGCTGACTGCTGTGTTAAATCCTCCATCATGCATGTTACATGTATCTGTTTCATTTAGATTGCCTGGCCATGATCTTTCCTTCTTTTACTTGGGGTCAATTGATTCTTCCATCTTTACATTTGGTCTAAGTCTTTCTAATGGCTTTAGGAAGAAGGGATCACATAGTGCCCAAGGCCTGGCACTTCAGGGAGTCTCATTTGTGTGTTGCGTGTTCTCTGATATTGTGTTATGGCTGACCTCTGGCCAGAAATCTGCAGAGGCTTTCCTTCCTGACGTGGGGAGAGTTTAGTGTCTGGCCTGAACATGGTGAGGTTTAGCTTGGTGGGCTGTGGTCTGTCTGTGAAAGGAGTCTTGACAAAAGCTCAACAGAACTAAGGCCTTCAGAATGCTATAGTCAGGAGACAGAATGTGGGCAGGTCTTTGTTCTAGTACCCTAAGGGAGGGCCTGTTCTACTGGGACTGAACAAGTTAGACTGAGAAAGGCATTCACCTCAGAGTGCAGTGGTGGGGACTTCATGTTTGCAAGTTAGGCAGCCAATGTCATCACCGCCTTGTTTTGGCAGGAGGTTCAGCATTTATGCTGTGGTTCTAGAGCCTAATGTTTCTTTTGTCCCAAAGAGACATCTACATGAACACTGCCTATCATGGGTGCACTACAAAAACAGATTATCTCCCCACTGTGTCTATAGGTAGTGTCTCTGATCATTGTTGCCAGGTTGTCTGCACCTGGTTGATTCCCTATGTTCTCTCAAGGACAGTGTCAGTCAAGACTGCTGACCTTTTAACTCTGGGCTTTAAGACCCTCCAGTTGTAAGAACTCATATTATTCAGCCCCTCTCATTTTTACAGTCAATGGCTTTGAGGTAACATTCTTCAAGTGGGTTCCCAGTGGGGTCCTCTCTCATGTGCCTTTCTCTTTGGCCAGGGATCCCTCCCCTCTGAAGCACCAACCATCCAACCTCCCCCTAAACCACTTCTCCACATTTTGTCCCATATCCCATTTGACTTCTTCTCTCTTTAGCTGTGGAATTAAATCTGTAGGCCAATTTAGGTCAATTTCTGCCAGATTTGATTATCTTCCAGTTGCGTTCATGGCACAAGACAAACCTGGGATTCTCCTACTCTACCATCATCTCCCTGTCTTCCATATGCACCATGGACTTTTACTCAGCCATATGCAAGTACAAAATCTTGGCACTTGCTACCTGTGGGTCAGAGCTAGAGAGAAAAATGCTAACTTAAATCTATCAGTCACAGAAAGACAAATAGCATATTTTCCCATTTATGAAACTTAAGAAACACATGAACAAATGAAGAATAAGGAGACAAAAAATAAACCAGACTCTCAAATGTGCGCACAAACCTGAGATTGTTAGAAGGCTATTTAGTGGGTAGATGTGAGAAATAAAGGGGATTAAATGTGATATTAGTTGCAGGAAATGTGGTTGAAGATGAAGTAAAGTGAGTTTCTCATGCCTTTGAAGTTACATTGTTATCAATTAGAGAGAATTTATATCTCCGGGAATTTCATTATAAATCTTATGTTAACCATGATAGAAAAATTTAGAGTTGATACTCAAAAGATAGGAAACCAGTGAGAAACAAACTAAAGGAAGTGAATCCCAAGAGAGAACACCAAACAGGGAAAAACACAAAAGAATCAAAGTCAGAAACCAATAAAATGAAACAGTTATTTCCTTACCTATCAACAATTAATTAAGGAATTCAGGACTAAATTGTATATTAAGGAACAGGAACTGAATAAATGCAAAAAATATAAAACAGACAATAAACAAAAAACAGCAAAACAAGATCTAAAAATATGTTGTCTATAAGAGATTCACTTCAACTTTAAAGATACACATCGCTTGAAAGTGAAGGAATGGGAAAAGTTTATTCATGCAAAGGGCAAGCAAAAGTGAGCAGAAGAAGCATTTGTGCCTATGTTAGACAGAAAGATTTTAAGTCTAAATCAATTACAAGACACAAAGAAGGTCCTTAGTCTTGATAGAGTATCAATTCATCAAGAAGATACAAGAATTGCAAACATAGGCAAACCAACACTAGAGTATCTAAATATTTGAACATATTAACAGAATTGAAATGAGATATAGGCTACAATTAAATAATGGTAGGGGACTATGAAATCCTACTTTCAGCACAGGACAGATCATCCAAATAGAAATGTGATGAGGAATAGCAGACCTCAAGGGCACTCTAGACAACCTGGCCTTAAGAGACACAATTGCATCTCTCAGCACCGTAATGGAAGTTCTTCTCAAGTGCAGACCTAATATTCCATATCACAGATCTTGTGCCAGACCAAAAATCCAGCCTTAAATAGTTAAAAAAAAAAAGATTCAAATCCTATTTTGTACATTTACGAGCACAGTGGTATGAAAACAAAATAAAATCACTTATGAAAGGCAAACTAAGCAAGATACTAATAGGTGGTAATCGCAACCCACTCCTGAACAAGCAATGAAGACGAAATCAAAAGGAAAAATCAGAAAGTACCTTGAACACAAGAAAATAAAGAAACTTATGGGAGGTTACCAAAATATTTCTATGAGGGAAGAATATGGGCATAAATGTGTATATCAAGAAAAATTTAGAAGACCTAAATAAAGCAGCCTAAATTTACACTTAAGGAACAAGAGAAAGACAAACTAAGTTCAAAACTAGCAGATAAAATGAAATAATGAACAAAACTGCAGAATTAAATGAAATGCAAACCAAACACTCTCCCCTTTGACCCTGCTTCTTAATGGTTGATTCCATAATTAGTTGAGCTAAGGTGTTAAAGACTGGTCATGGCTGTCACAAGTTAATAAGTGGTATCCTGTCTTACTACAAAAGGAAAGCTAAGTTGCTATGTTTGTGCTAGAGTCAACTAGGGGAGAGGTATTGTTCAGGCATGGGTGAAGGCAGGAACCCTGGAAAACTTACTATGTGGTTGGCTACCTACTTCACCCACACCAGGGCCTCTGTTAGTCCATATTTAATTTTATGCAAATTAGAAGCCAAAGCAAGTCTTGACACCTTAATTTTTTTTAAATACATTATTATTAAATTTATTTATTTTTTTCAGTGTTTGCTGTGCAAAAGCTTTTGATCTTGATGAATTCTGAATAGCTCATTTTTGCCCTTGCTTCCCTTGCCTTTGCCGATGTTCCTAGGAAGATGTTGCTGCGGCTGAGGTCGAAGAGAACTACAGACCAATATCCTTGATGAACACAGATGCAAAAATTCTCACCAAAATACTAGCCAATAGGATTCAACAGTACATTAAAAGGATTATTCACCACGACCAAGTGGGATTTATTCCAGGGCTGCAGGGTTGGTTCAACATCCGCAAATCAATCAATGTGATACAACACATTAATAAAAGAAAGAACAAGAACCATATGATACTCTCCATAGATGCTGAAAAAGCATTTGACAAAGTACAGCATCCCTTCCTGATCAAAACTCTTCAAAGTGTAGGGATAGAGGGCACATATCTCAACATTATCAAAGCCATCTATGAAAAACCCACCGCAAATATCATTCTCAATGGAGAAAAACTGAAAGCTTTTCCACGAAGGTCAGGAACTCGGCAGGGATGTCCATGATCACCACTGCTATTCAACATAGTACTAGAAGTCCTAGCCTCAGCAATCAGACAACAACAAGAAATTAAAGGCATCCAAATCGGCAAAGAAGAAGTCAAACTATCACTCTTCATAGATGATATGATACTATATGTGGAAAACCCAAAAGACTCCACTCCAAAACTGCTAGAACTTGTACAGGAATTCAGTAAAGTGTCAGGATACAAAATCAATGCACAGAAATTAGTTGCATCTCTGTACACCAACAACAAGACAGAAGAAAGAGAAATTAAGGATTCAATCCCATTTACAATTGCACCCAAAACTATAAGAGACCTAGGAATAAACCTCACCAAAGAGGCTAAGAATCTATATGCAGAAAACTATAAAGTACTCATGAAAGAAATTGAGGAGGACACAAAGAAATGGAAAAATGTTCCATGCTCCTGGATTGGAAGAATAAATATTGTGAAAATGTCTATGCTACCTAAAGCAATCTACACATTTAATGCAATCCCTATCAAAATACCATCCATTTTTTTCAAAGAATGGAACAAATAATCTAAAGCTTATATGGAATCAGAAAAGACCTCGAATAGCCAAAGGAATCTTGAAAAACAAAGCCAAAGTTGGGGGCATCACAATTCCGGACTTCAAGCTCTATTACAAAGCTGTCATCATCAAGACAGCATGGTACTGGCACAAAAACAGACACATAGATCAATGGAACAGAATAGAGAGCCCAGAAATAGACCCTCAACTCTATGGTCAACTAATCTTTGACAAAGCAGGAAAGAATGTCCAATGGAAAAAAAGACAGCCTCTTCAATAAATGGTGCTGGGAAAATTGGACAGCCACATGCAGAAAAATGAAATTGGACCACTTCCTTACACCACACACGAAAATAGACTCCAAATGGATGAAGGACCTCAATGTGAGAAAGGAATCCATCCAAATCCTTGAGGAGAATGCAGGCAGAAACCTCTCTGACCTCACACTTAATTTTTGAAAATTTAAACAAACCTGAGGAGTCTTGAGCTGGATAAATCAAGGAGCCAAACATACACCTATAATTATGAGACTAGACATTGGAAGTGATAGAAAGGAAAAAGGAAACCAAAAAGACCCCTATAAACAATTATGCGGACAAATCCAATAACTGAGAGAAAAGGATAAATTCCTAGAAACATACCACCTACCAAGACTAGATCATAAAAACAAAGAATCTTAGAAATTGGTAGTGACTAAAGAGATTGAAACAGTTATCAAATACCTCCCAAAACATAAAGAGCCAGGACCAAAGCATTTCCCTCTAAACTCTTCTAGACATTTAATGCAGGTAATGTCCATTATTCTCATCTATTCCAGAAATGGAGGAGGAGGGAACACTCTAATTTACAAGACCCTAAGACCAAATTTAGATAAGAATATTATAAGAAACAAACAATATTCCATTTTAATAAACAACAATAAAAAAATCTTTCTTTTATTCTTTCTTTAGTTCTTTCTTTCTCTACTTGTTAAAGGGCTTGTTTTTTTAAAAAATATTATTATTATGTTCAGCAACCCAAGTTATCATACATTATAAGTTTTTGATATAGTGTTCAATGATTCATTAGTTGCGTATAATATCCAGTGCTCATCATAACATGTGCTGTGCCTCCTCAGTATCCATTACCAGGTTACCCAGTCCCAAAATACCTCTCCCTTCTGTAACCCTCAGCTTGGTTCCATAGTCCTGAGTCTCACGTGGTTTGTCTCCCTCTCTGACTCCCCCCATTCAGTTTTCCCTTCCTTGTAGTATTGCCCATGTTATTCCTCATGTTCAGCCTATGAGTGAAACCATATGATATTTGTCTTTCTCTGCTTCACTTCTTTCATTTAACATAATACCCTCCAGTTCCATCCATTTCAGTTAAAATGGTTGGTGTTCAATCTTACTGATGGCTGAGGAATGTTCTGTTGCATATATAGAGCATTACTTCTTTATCCATTAGTCCTTGGAAAGGCGTCTCAGCTCCTGCCACAGTTTGGCTATTGTGGACACTGCAATCCCTTCAATATATGCAGTTTATTTTCCTCAGAATAAAGCCGATTGATAAACATAGCTATAGCAATAACTGGGGGCCTGTAAAATAAACTAATTGTGTCAAATAGTGCTTTCCAGTGCTCTTCCATAAGGATTAGCTATAATACAGAAGGTCACTGACTTAAACCTGGGCCTTACTGTGAGGGCCTGTATGAGGGTCTGGTTAGCTAGAGGAACTTACTTGCAAACTCTGTATATAGGGGCTGGCCAGGCTGGATGGAGACATCCAATCGGTGGGGCGTGCATATATTTACTGTGGTATGTTGCAATCTCATTGGCCACCTGTGTGTGGGCCGGGCTCAACCACCTCTATAAAAGTTAGTCTATGAGGCTGGGGGTGGGAGTAGTAGGAGGGATAGTAGTAGCCATTGGGATAGTAGTAGTTGTTGGGATAGCTGTTGGGATAGTCGTTGGGTGATAGTTGTTGGGAGCCTCACCGCTGTGAGCAGCCTCGCCACTGTGAGGGTAGTCGTCAGGGATCAGCCTTGTCCTGGGAGCGGCCTCACCAGAGCGGTGTCATCTGGGGAGCAGCATCATGGGATGCAGAGTCTGCTTCATCTGGGTTGTCGTCCTTGTCATCGTCGTCATCGTTGCCTCTTTGTAAGAGATGGTCCTGACCGGTCGGTTTGATTTTTGATGCTGGTGTGAAATAAAACTTTGCTTGACTTTCGCTTTGCATCAGTCTCACTCCTTTGATCATGGACCCTAACACTGGGGGCTCATCCATGATCAAACGACAAGAACTGATCTAGCATCGGAATTTCTGGGAAAAGCCTCTGGAGGTGTTGGAATCTTGTCTGTCTGTCTGGTTGGAGCTCCAGGGTATGGCCCACGGGGGAGAATCTGGATGCAGCCATGCTCCCCAGGGCTGGAGTGGTTGTGGGGATTCCCCATCCCTCTGCTGATAGATCGATGAGTCCCCCTGGATGGTCGGGGGATTTGAGTCCCCCTAGATGGTCAGGGGGTTTGAGTACCCTTGGGCTGTCCTGGGGGTTCAAGTTCCCCTAGGTGGTCAGGGAATCACCAGGGGGTTCGAGTCCCCCTCAGTGGTCAGGGGCCTTCTAGGGGTTCGAGTTCCCCTGGGCAGTCTCTGGGGGTTGAAATAGCCCTAGGTGGCCACCGGGGACTGAGAAAATCCCCACCAGCAGCAGGTTCTGGGTAAGGACCTCTGGGTCTGCAGTTGTTTTTGTGTTGTCTTTATGTTGTCTGTTGTGCGTGAAGGAATGGGCAAGCAGAGAGTATGGGCACTGTGACTTTCATCTCTTTGTTCCTCATAAATAGACGTGGGGTTTCTCCTTCACTCATTTCTTGTGTTAAAAGCTATAACTGGAGTCAACTGAGGTTAGTCTAACTCGGGGCAGAGACTTTAAGGAATATTCCCAAGCAGCTGCCAAAACTCCCTTTGGTTTGGGGAATTCCTTGCCTTCTCTGGCCCAAGGTGGACTGCCTAGCCCCTCCCCATTGCTGGCGGGAAAGCATGGCATCTGAAGTGGAATGGGCCCAGGTGGAACGTGAAATCTCTTAGCAAAGAGATGACTGAACTGATGGTTAATTGTCTGTCTCGGGGTTTTAATGGCTAAATGTTAAAGTAGCTTTCAGAGTCTTTGGTAACCTGAAGCTTTGAAGTTTTGCTTGGATGACAAATGGGATGAAGTGCTAGGGGGCTGGTTGCTTGAGCTAGGTTTGTGCTTTTGAAATCTGTTGGTAAACATGTTTTGTGCTTAACTGCTGTTGCAACAGTTCACCATTGGTTAATATTCAGTCTTCACTAGAGATTGAGATGTTTCTGAGAAAATCTAAATGGTTTTCTCTTTGCCTGCCCAGAATTGTAAATGAGATCTCTTTGACTCATGAGGCTTTTCCTTCATATGCTAAGTTACTCAGCAAGTACTACTAAATCAATGATAAACCTTGTGTTACATTTGGGTAAATGCTGTAATTACTTCAGAGGTTCTATACATTTCCTAAAGTTTTAGTGTTTTGATAAGGTCATCATTTAATATTTAATCATATCTATTCTGAGTTTTTGTCATTTGTAATTGTTTTAATTCTCTTGTAAGATGAATTTTGCCTTAAAGGAAATTCCTATGGGAGACTTTCAGAACAAATACAGGTCTTTGATACGTCAAAAAGCTGAAACTGAATTTCCAGAAGTAAAAGTTCCACTCGGACTAATCCAGAATTAGTACAGTGACTCAAGGTAAGAACGAGTCTCCAGGAGCTTTCCTAGGAAGGCTTATTGAAGCCTATAAAATGTATAACGCGATCGACCCTGAGGCACCCGAAAATCAGAGGGCAGAGAATCTTGCTTTTGCCAGTCAGTCAGCCCCAGATATAAGGAGGAAACTTCAGAAGATTGAAGGATTTGAAGGGAAGACTCTGAGTTAGTGGGAATAGCAGAAAAGGTGTTTAACAAGAGGGATGCACAGGAGGATGAAAAACAGACAAAAAGCTGGTTAAGGTTTTGGCATTACATGAGGCAGGTAGGGGATGATAAATGGAAGGAAAAGCTTAAGCACAGAGAAGGCAGGTAGGAAGGCTTAGATTCAGATTAGTGTGCTTACTGTAAGGAAAAAGGACACTGGGCCAGAGAGTGCCCCAAAAGGAAGACGGCAATGCTGGCCACCAGAGTAAAAATTAAGGTCGAGGGGAAATTAGTTGATTTTCTTGTAGACACGGGAGCCCAATTTTCATCATTACTTAAACCTATGGGAAAACTATCTGGAGAAGAAGTCTGGGTACAAGGAGCATGTACCTTGGCACAGCGAGACATAAATGGACAATAGAATGGACTTTAAATTTGGCCTTGGTAGTAATGAAACATCGATTTTTGGTCCTCCCTAATGGCCCATATAACGTCATTGGAAGAGAACTCCTCCACAAGTTACGAGCTGGCATTCAGTTCTTGGAAGGAGACATGACTATAACCTTGAGACAACTCACTGTACAGGTGCTTAAGGAAGCTGTAGATGAATACCTCCTTTACGAGCCACTCTCAAAACCAGAGGAGACAAACAGGGGGAGTCTTCTCCAAACCCTACAGGTCGAGTTTCCTGAGGTCTGGGCAGAAGGGAAGCCCCCTGGCTTGGCCAGGGACCAACCTCCAGCGGTGGTAAAATTAAAGGCGATGACTATGGCTTTCCACGTTCGGCAGTACCCCCTTCCCCAGAAAGCAAAGGAAGGGATCAGAAAACACACTAACTACCCCTGAGGAGCCGGGATCCTAGTTCCTTGCAGATCTCCATGGAACATACCTTTGCTGCCCATCAATAAGGCCAAGACTGGAGAGAACCAACCCCTTCAGGACTTGTGGGAAGTTAATAAATGGGTTGAAGATATCCACCCGATGGCGTCTAACCCCTATACCCTACACTCTCTCCTGGGCCCCAAAAGAACTGTGTATACCATCTTAGATCTCAAGGATGCATTTTTCTGCATATCTTTAGCAAGGGTATCTCAACCCCTTTTTGCTTTTGAGTGGTCCGGCCCACAGGAAGGGTTCCAAGGCCAGCTCACCTGGACAAGACTTCCCAAAGGTTCAAGAATTCACCCACCATTTTTGATGAGGCCCTACACAAGGATGTGTGAGTACAGAACCTCCAACCTGGGATTCACTCTGTTCCAGGAAGTTATGACTTGCTAGTAGCCGCTGAGGACTATGAATCATGTTTATGGGGGGACGAGACCTCTCTTATAGACTCACAGGAAAAAGGGCATTGGGTGTCAGCAAAGAAAGCACAGCTCTGTCAGAGCCATGCCACTTTTCTAGGCTTTGATCTCCACAAAGGAGTGTTCTTCACTGTCTGAGGATAGGAAACAGGTGATCACCTGATAACCCCACCTCACCATGTCCCAAGTGAGGGAGTTTCTTGGGACGGTGGGCTACTGTAGACTGTGGATACTACGGTTTCTGGAGATTGTCTGACCTCTCTATGAACTGGTAAAAGGGGAGATCACTATGATAGAGTGGGCAGCTGAGGCAGAAGGATAATTTCAGGAATTACAAACAGCATTACTGAGTGCCCCAGCATTGGCCACCCCAGATGTTACCAAGCCCTTCCACTTGTATGTGGATGAAAAAGCAGGGGTGGTCAAAGGAGTTTTAACTCAGACTCTGGGGCTTTGGCAAAGGCCAGTAGCCTATCTTAGCAAGAAACTATATCCAGTAGCTGCTGGGTTTCCCCCTTGCCTCCGCATAATTGCTGCCACGGCCCTCCTGGTAAAGGATGCAAGTAAATTGACTTTGGGTCAAAATCTCATCATAACCACCACACACGCTATCGAAGGCCTTCTCCAGATTCCACCAGACCGATGGATGACAAACACCTGAGTGACAGGGTATCAGGCCCTCCTCCTCAACAACCAAAAGTGACCTTCTGGCCCCTGGCAGTTCTAAATCCAGCCACGCTGCTGCCAGAGGAGCTGGCTGACCATCCACATGACTTCAGGGAGTTCCTAACCCAAGTTGCAGGAATAAGGCCAGAACTCAGAGACATTCTCCTCCCAGATGCCGAGATGACTCTGTTCACAGATGGGAGTAGCTAGATGGTCAATGGAAAGAGGTATGCGGGGAATGCAGTGATTTCTCCTGAGCAGAAACTCTGGACAGCAGCCCTGCCACACGGAACTTCGGCACAGAAAGCAGAACTGATTGCACTCACTAAGGCACTGCAGATGGCCAAAGGTAAAACCGCCAACATCTATACGGACAGCAGGTATGCCTTTGTTACTCTCCATATGCATGGGGCTATTTATAAAGAAAGGGGCCTATTAACAGCAGAAGGAAAAGGAATTAAAAACAGAGGAGAAATATTGGCTCTCCTCCAGGCTATTTGGGACTCAAAAGAGGTGGCTGTTATTTATTGCCTGGGACACCAAAAGGGGACTGATCTGATTTCAAAAGGAAACCAATTGGCAGATCAAGCCACAAAGCAAGCAGCCTGAGAAACAGTACAAGAACTGGTTCCACTCCTGGCACCAGCCCCACCAGAAAAACTGAACTATTCAGACGAAGATTTAAACTATTTACAAAAATGGGATAAATCGGACTATGAAGGAGACTGGGCTAAAACTAAAACAGGAAAAATCATTCTTCCTCGAAGACTAGGTAAGAAGTTTGTAGACTAGATACATCAGGGTACTCATTTGGGGATATGCAAACTCAAGGAGCTTATAGGCAAGCAGTTCCAGGTTTCTAAATTAGGGCGTATGGTTCAGGATGTAGTTGATAGATGTGCTCAATGCCAGGAAGTTAATGTGGGAAGAACTAAAATGGGAAAAGGTCAAGAGAAAGAGGTAAGGAACCAGGAATTTATTGGGAAATAGATTTTACAGAAATGGAACCCAGAAAAGATGGGCACAAATATATGTTAGTTTTTGTAGATACCTTTTTAGGCTGGGTAGAGTGTTTTTCTGCCAAACATGAGATGGCAGGACCAGTCGCCAAAAAGCTGCTAGAATAAGTAATTCCTAAGTTTGGGCTGCCTCTCACAATGGGGTCAGACAATGGCCCTGCATTTGTGAGTTCAGTCTCACAGGCATTGGCCAAGGCCGTGGGCACTAATTGAAAACTATATTGTGCCTACCAGCCCCAGAGTTCTGGGGAAATAGAGAGAATGACCTGGACTCTTAAAGAGACCTTGACAAAACTAATTCTGGGGACTGGCGGTGGATGGGTGGATCTCCTTCCTTTTGCCCTCCTCCAGGCACGATGTACACCCTATTTAAACAAGGTGACCCCATTTTAAATAATGTTTGGGAGACTCCCCTCCCCCCGCTCTGTCCTCGGCTACAAGAGGTTGCAGAAATAACTGATCGGTCTGTACTTCATTCACAGCAGGCATTACAGTCTGTCTTTAAAAAAAGCCCACGCAGAGATCTGGACTGCCCACACTGGGACTGAGATGGAGGTGAAACCACATCCTTACCAACCCGGGCACTTGTTTTGGATACATCGCAATCAAGTGAGAAATGTGGAGCCTCGCTGGAAGGGACTGATTGCTGTCATCCTGACCACCCCAACAGCAGTCAGAGTAGAAGGCATTAGGGCCTGGATTCACACGGGTCACGTCAAATGAGCTGAGGACAAGGACGTCCCCCAGAGATGGAAGCCACAGCCGATGGACCCCGCTGACCATGAACTAAAGCTAAGACAAAAAAAAAAAAAAAAATGTGAGTTCATTGTTGCTCCTATTGTTACCTGTTTATGTAAAGAATAGGTGGGAAATTAGATGAACGGGATTAGGAAAAATGAAAAAGGTTATACAAAGCCGTAAATGGCTAACTCATCCGCTTACTGTGCACTACTGTTACTTTTTGGCCCCTGCATTATAAACACCCTAATGCCATTTGTACCAAGGAAAATTAGAGCAATAAAAATGTTACTCTTACATGTTCAATATAACCCCTTACAACAGGAGAACATGGAACTGGCTGAAAAGTCAAGGATTTGACTAATTTCCAAGGAAAAGGGGGGGAATGTGAGGGCCTGTATGAGGGCCTGGTTAGCCAGAGGAACATACTTGCAAACCCCGGATATAGGGGTGGGCCAGGCTGGATGGAGACATCCAATCAGTGGGGTGCACATATATTTACTGTGGTGTGTTGCAATCTCATTGGCCACCTGTGTGTGGGCCAGGCTCAAGCACCTCTATAAAGGTTAGTCTGTGAGGCTGGGGTGGGGGAGTAGTAGGAGGAGTAGTAGTAGCCATTGGGAGAGCCCCTGGGATAGTCATTGGGTGATAGTTGTTGGGAGCCTTGCTACCTTGAGTGTAGTCGTTGGGTAGCATCCTCATCCAGGTAGTGGCCTCGCCGGAGCATCATCATCCGGGGAGCGGCATCATAGGGAGCAGAGTCTGCGTCATCGGGGTTGTCGTCCTCATCGTCATCCCCTCTTCATCATCGGGATTGTCCTCATCTGGGAAGCGGTGTCATCCAGGGAGCAGTGTCCTCATCCTCATCTCCTCTTCTTAAGAGCTGGCCCTGACCTTTCGGTTTGATTTTCGATGCTTGGTGCAAAATAAAGCTTTGCTTGACTTTTGCTTTGCATCAGTCTTGTTCCTTTGATCATGGACCCTAACACTTACAAAGTTGATTAAGGTAAGTAATGAAGGTGAGGTAAAATAAGGTAGAGTGAGCCCTAATCCATTATGACTGGTGTTGTGGAAGATTAGGAAATTAGGAAACAGACAACAAAATGCACCCATGCATCAACATCTTTCCATTTAAATTTGACTTTCCTTCCCTTTTTCATATACAGGTCACAAAGGGTAAGAAGCTAATAAAGGACTTTCTCACACATATGATGGCAATCCTCACAGATAGCTCATGATTCCAAAGAGCCCTCACTGTTTATTTAGATCTATAGAAGTTGCAGTTGAAATAGGAACACCTGCCTATTTCAGGAGGAAAGTTGACCTAAAGTATGGTATACTGAACCTCATCATTTTTCTCTTTGTGTAGAAAGGGAAGTGGAAAATAAGCACAAAAGGAAAACTTGAGTTCATGATCAGGCTAACAATGCTTTCTTTCTGTCCTTACCAGGGCTTTCTACCTAAGGCCCTAGAAAGTAAAGACCAGTGAGATAACTGCTGCTTCAGTGGAGCTTGCTTCTGTGAAGTCAGAATTCTATGATGTCATGGCAACCACTTCACCCCCAACCACCCCTAAACTTGACACTTGGGTGGAGTAGTCATGGATCAACAAAGAGGATCACAAGCCTCCAAACCGCTGGAGTAGCCTGGTTATTTCACCCACGTAGTTTGCCAAGCATATTGTTGTCACCTTCTCCATGGCTGGACCTGTATTCTATGGCCATGACTGACATCATCACACATCTGAGTTCCTGATAAGTTCAAGAGTCCACAATTCCATCTTACACACTACAAGTCAGAAAAGAGTCAGGACTACATCTCAATCTAAACTGAAGAACTCCACCCCATGGGCATTTCCATGGTCTCAATCCCAATCAGGGTGCTTATGACCAGCAAAACTGCAGGCCGAGGAAAGCTCACAGGTAACACCCACATCCATGCAAAGAAATGTCTGGAGACTTAAACAGGAAAGACACGAGTGCATTGACCATTTCCAGAAATTGTGCCAAAAAGACCTCCCAATCTATAAGGCAGACTCTACAGCATAGAACCTTAGGCCGAGATCAGACTCATCAGTTTGGAGCCAGTAGTAACAGGTGTGGAGCATTTTGGAAGAGACCCATACCCAAAGTGAAGCCATAAGAAAGGCTTTTGTGCCAGTTTCAAGAAGACAACCTATATCTCTGAAAGGACCCATTGAAGAAGATTCAAATCTCTTTGAGCACTGTGCATTTCCACAAGGCAGTGCAGATTTCCTCTTTGGAACTGAATCAGGAAGTTGCAGCACAAGCCTGTCTTTAGCCTCTAATTTCCATAACCCAAATATTTTCATGTGAAAACCTGACAGGGCAAGGTATGGATAATAGGCATGTTCCAATGGAGCAGGAAAAGGATGAAAAATGTGAGGACAACGGACCATTGCAGTGGGAGGGACAGAGGTTGCTACAGGTTGATTAGATGCAGGAAGATGAAGAAGAGGAGAATGAACAGGAGAGCTCAGAGCCAGGATCTGGCATGTTAGGATGGTGGAAGATCCCTGCATTTCCTGGGGATATATGTCAAAATTAAATAAACTGTTCCTGGCCCCACTAGGTGTCAATCTTGCAATCTTATTTTAGAAATATTTGTGCATATCTTTTTGACAGAGAGAGACAAAGAGTGCACAAGCAGTAGGGGAGCTGGAGAGAGGGAAGCAGACTTGCCACTGGTTAAGGAACCTGATACAGGACTCAATCCCATGACCCTGGGATCATGACCTGAGCTGAAGGCAGCCACCTAACTGACAGAGCCACTCCAGTACCCATTTTTTTTCATCTTAATGCCTCAGCATTTTAGACCAGAACAACTGGTCTGTCATTGCTCAGGTGATACAGATTTTGGGTTGGAGTGGGGTTACATGCTCTATTAGACCTGTTTTCATATTTAGCATAGCTTGTAGACTTGAGGTTAGGGGCTTGGCAATATACAGACTATTCTCCCAAGCATATTTTGGTGATGAGATCATATTAACCACATATTATCCAAAGGGTTTTGTTTTTCCTTTATAAGTACCTCTTTAGTTGTATTATGGGAAGTAAGTAGAAAATCAGGAGTCTAATTTTGAATGATGAAAATCCTCCTCCTAAGCCCTTTAACCTCTAAAAATTGGGTTGAATGACTTCCCTGACATTGAACTTTCTGTCTAGTCTACAATAATCACTCTGCCCCACCCAGATGCAGTGGAGTAAATTTAATGTCAGAGGCATGAGAGAAGAGAAGATTCTGCGTGGCCTGGCAATAAAGGAACTGACTGATTGACAAGATAGGGTGGGGGAGCTCTGATGCAGGATCAGCAATTGCTGTGGTAGTTCTGTTTGTCACAGGGATCAGCGAAGGGTCATAAAGACCCCACTTAATCCACTTAGTTCTCAATGAACCTCTCCTCTTGTTACCTATACACACTGGGGAAGGCCTAGACATCATGAGCTACTTGATCTGAAATCAGAGCCATTTCCCAACTTATTCCACAGTGTCACCATGAGATTGTTTTGGACCTCTTGGCCTACAGTCACTGCATCTTTTAATCACAGAAATCTACCCATAACCTATTGTATTATAGTACCTGTCATAAGGGAGCCATGCTTTCACCTTGCTGACGTTATATGTACTTTCCCCAAGCAGTCAGCTATGTCCCATGAGCTTCATGTATGTTTTTAATATGTTTGTCTGAGGGAGACTATCATCATCGTCCTTTGACCTGTTCTCAATCATATGAAAGCAATAAATAGACACGCAAAACTTCACTAGAACCCCAAGACACCCTTAAAAAGTCACTCTAAATGCCTTGTTTGGCCAAAATCCTGCAGCAGGTTGTGAAGGGGACATAGGAAGCTATACATGCTTGCAAGTGGGGATGGAAGAGTGTACCGTCATAGAATCTGGCAGCAGGTAAATACAGGAAGAAAAGCAAGGTTCACTCAACAGGAAATCCGGTGGGTCTCTAGTTTAATGAGAAGCATGTCCAAGCCATGATGTAGCCTCTTCCTGGAGAAGGAAGAGATACGTTTGGGTATTCAGAGTTCCTTTCCCTCTTGCTCCAAAGACTGCAACTTCACTCATTGCTCTAGGCAAGGGAAAAGGAAAAAGTTGTGTCTTCTCCAAAGAGAGAGAGAAAAGAAAATTGCGACATCCTAGAGCCCCTGAAGTCAGACAGGGACCTCTTTTTAGTGAACAAGAAAGCTATTGCCTCAAAGGTGAATCAGCTCTGTACACAAGTGTCTCTTTTTGTTTTGTTTTTAATACTCCACACATAAGTGAAATCATATGGTATCTAGTTTCCTCTGACTGGCTTATTTCACTTAGCATAGGGCTTTCTGGGTCCATCCATATTAAGAAGGGGAGGCAAATAGGGGATGGGAAAATAGATAAGGGAGACTAAGAGTTATAAACTTCCAGTTATAACTTAAATAAGTCACAGGGATAAAAGTTATGGCTTAGGGAATATAGTCAATAATATTGTAATAGCATGGTAACACATGGCGCCTACACTTCTTAGGGTGAGCACGAAGGACAGGAAAGAATTGCCATTTCACTCTATTAAACATCTGAACCAATACAACCTTTTGTGATAATCATGCTTCAATCATAAAAAAAAAATGATTACAAAGAAGATACCAATGAACAGTTGAAGTAAATATCATTCCTTGCTAGTCTTAGTTTAAATGCTGGAAAACTCAGAACAGGATGGGGGTGGCCAGGTGATCCTACCACAGGTGTGGTGAATAGGTATTTCATCTTTGTTCTCTTCATGTTCACATATTCAGCATATGGCCAATGCTGAATCCCACTGAAATGTCTGTGTCATGGTGTATTTTTTTCCTCCTACAGAAATCTCTGATTTCTCAGATGAGTTCCAATATACTATTGGACATTGGCAAGCCATTGGGGTTACAGCAGGGAAGATAATGGTATGGAGGATGGAAAGATAAATTGAAGGCCATGTGACATTATTCACCAACTGCCTAACTCAGGACAATTGTCTTTTTCCTTTATTGCATGGTTAAATTCGTGATTCTTCTCTTATGAGTGATGGATAAAGTTCTTCCATTTGTAAAACACATTTTCTACTTTAATTTTTATTACTTTTTAAATTACTTTTCAGTGTACCAAAATTCATTGTTTATGCAACACACCAAGTGCTCCATGCACTACATGCCTTCCATAATACCCACCACCAAGGATCACCCAACTTCCCACCCCCGGCCCCTTCAAAATCCTCAGATTGTTTTTCAGAGTCCAGAGTCTCTCATGGTCTGTCTCCTCCAATTTCCCCCAACTCCCTTCTCCTCTCCATCTCCCCATATCCTCTGTGTTATTTCTAATGCTCCACAAATAAGTGAAACCATATACTGATATGATTATTTCACTCAGCATAATCTCTTCCAGTCCCGTCCATGTTGATACAAAAGTTGGGTATTCATCCTTTCTGATGGAGGCATAATACTCCACAGTGTATATGGACCACATCTTCCTTATCCATGCATCCATTGAAGGGCACCTTTGTTCATTCCACAGTTTGGTGACCATGACCATTGCTCCTATGAAAACTGGGATACGATGGCCCTTCTTTCCACTACATCTGTATCTCTGCGATAAATACCTAGTAGTGCAATTGCAGGGTCATAGAGAAGCTCTATTTTAAATTTCTTAAGGAATCTCCACACTGTTTTCCAAAGTGGCTGCACCAACTTGCATTCCCACCAGCAGTGTAAGAGGGTTCCAATTTCTCCACATCCACTCCAATGCACGTTGTTCCTGTCTTGCTAATTTTGGCCATTCTAACTGGTGTGAGGTGGTATCTCGATGTGGATTTGTTCATTCCACAGTTTGGCGACCATGACCATTGCTGCTATGAACAGTACTCCTGTGGGGTACAGATGGCCCTTCTTTCCGCTACATCTGTATCTTCGTGGTAAATACCTAGTAGTGCAAGTGCAGGGTCATGGGAAGCTCTATTTTTAATTTTTTAAGGAAGCTCCACACTTTTTTCCAATGTGGCTGCACCAACTTGCATTCCCACCAACAGTGTAAGAGGGTTCCCCTTTCTTCACATCCTCTCCAATGCACGTTGTTTCCTGACTTGCTAATTTTGGCCATTCTAACTTTCTAACTCCTTCTAGCAGTTTCTAACTGCTGTGAGGTGGTATCTCGATGTGGGTTTGATTTGAATCTCCCTGATGGCTAGTGATGATGAACATTTTTTCATGTGTCTGACAGCTATTTGTATGTCTTCATTGGAGAAGTGTCCATGTCTTCGGCCCATTTTTTGACATGATTATTTGTTTTGTATGTGTTGAGTTTGAGGAGGTCTTCACCAATATCAGATATAAGTCCTTTTTTTACTGTCATTTGCGAATATCGTCTTCCATTCCATGGGTTGCCTCTTAATTTTATTGACTGTTTCCTTTGCAGAAGCTTCCTAGTGCAGAAGGTTTTGATTCTGATGAAGTCCCAAAAGTTCATTTTTTCTTTTGGTGACATATCTTGGAGGAAGTTGCTGTGGCTGATGTCGAAGAGGTTATTGCCTATGTTCTCCTCTAGGATTCTGATGGATTCCACCCTCAGTTGCTGTCTTTTATCCATTTCGAGTTTATCTTTGTGTATGGTGTAAGCGAATGGTCGAGTTTCATTCTTCTACACATAGCTGCCCAATTTTCCCATCACCATTTATTGAAGAGACTCTTTTTTCTGCTCTATATTTTTTCCTGCTTTGTTGAAGATTCATTGGCCATGAAGATGATGGTCTATATCTGGGCTCTCCACTCTCTTGTGCTTGTCTAAGCATCTGTTTTTGTGTCAGTCCCATGCTGCCTTGGTGATCACAGCTTTGTAATAAGGTTGAAATCAGGCACCATGATGCCCATCTCTGTTTTTCTTTTTCAACATTTCCTTCATAATTTGGGTTATTTACTGGTTCCAAAAATTTTTAGGAACGAGCACTTTGAAAATTGTCATTGGTAGTTAACTTGTGATGTTGATGAAAGTGTAGATTGTTCTGGTCAGGTTATTCTTCTGATCCATGAACATGGAATATTTTTCCATCATCTTTTGTCTTCTTTGATTCCTTTCATGGGTGGTCTCTACTTTCTTGATTATAGATCCTTTCCCCCACTGGTTAGGCTTATGCCAAGGTGTCTTGTGTTTTTTGGTGCTATTCCATTGGAATTGATGCTCTAATTTCTCGTTCTACCGTTACATTGTTAGTGTGTAATAATGGAACTGATTTCTGTGCCTCAATTGTGTACCCTGCCACATCAGTGTATTGCCATAGGATTTCTTGCAGGTTGGGGGTGGAATGTTTTGGGTTTTCCACCGAAAGTATCATGTCATCTGCAAAGAGAGAGAATTTGACTTTTTCTTTGCCAATTTGAATTACCTTTACTTTCTTTTTGTTGTCCGGTCTCTGTTGCTAGTGCTTCTAGTGCTATGTTCAATAAGAGTGGTGAGAATGGGCATCCTTGTCATGTTCCTGATCTAAAGGGCAAGGCTCTCAGCTTTTCCCCATTCAGAATGAGAGTTTCTGTGGGTGTCTCATAGATGATCTTATGAAACTGAGGAATGTACTGTCTGTCCTATACTTTGAAGAGCTTTGATCAGGAAATGCTGCTCTATTTTGTCAAATGTTTTTTTGTTTTTTTTTTCCTGCATCCAATCGGAAGACCATGTGGTTCTTCTCTATGCTCTTATTGATTTTTCCTGTCATAGTGATTGATTTGCAAATGTTGAACACCTCTTGCATCCCAGGAATAAGATCCTTTTAATATATGGTTGAGTTTTGTTAGATAAGATCCTGTTGATAATTTTGGCATCCACATACGTCAGAGATATTGGTGTGAAATACTCTTTTTTTTTTTTTTTTTTTTTTTTTTGATGGGGGCTTTGGCTGTTTTGGAGTCACAGTAATGCTGGCCTCATGGGCTGAGTCTGTAAGTTTCCTTCTCTTCCTATTGTTTGCAATATCTTGGGGAGTATAGGTATTATTTCTTCTTTGAAGGTTTGGTAGAATCCCACAGGGAATCCATCAGGTCCTGTAGTCTTGAATTTTGGGAGGTTTTTGACCACTGGTTCAATCTCATTACTGGTTATTGTTCTATTTAGGGGTCACTTAGTTCCTCTTTCCATCTTGATAGTTAATAGGCTTCCAAGAATACATCTGTTTCTTCTATGATGCTTAATTTATTGGCATATAGCTGTTGATGATAATTTCTGATAATTGTTTCTATTTCCTTGGTGTTAGTCGCGATCTCTTCCCTTTCATTCATACTGTTATTAGTTTGTGCCCTTTCTCTTTTCTTTTGGATAAGTCTGGTCAGTGGTTTATCAATATCATTAATTATTTCTGAAAACCAGCTTCTAGTATCATTGGTGTGTTCTATTGCAATTCTGCTTTCTGATTAACCATCTATTCTCTTGCACGGCTTAGGCTCATTTTGTTGTTGAATCTCCAGTTCTTTAAATTATAGAGATAGTTTATGTATTCAGATTTATTATTATTATTATTAATTATTATTAATAATTATTATTATTTGAGTGAGGCTTAGATAGCTCTGAGTTTCCCCCTTAGGACCAGCTTTGCCATATCCCATAGGTTTTGGACTGAAGTGTTTTCGTTTTCATTGGTTTACATGAATTATGGAAGTTCTTCTTTCGTTTCCGTGTTTACCCAAATATTCTTAAGCAGAATGGTTTTTAACTTCCAAGTGTTTGAATTCCTTCCAAACATTTTCTTGTGATTGAGTTCCCATTTCAAAGCACTGTGGTAGACAATAGGTGGGCATAATGTCAATATTTTGCTATCAGTTGAGACCTGATTTGTGACCTAATAGGTGGTCTATTCTGGAAAAAGTTCCATATGCACTTGAGAAGAGTGAGTATCCTGTTGTCTTAAGTGTGGAAAGTTCTGTGTATATCTATGAGGTCCATCAGGTCCAGGGTGTCATGTAAAGGTTTTGTTTCCTTGTTGAATTTCTGCTCAGATGATCTGTCTGTTCCTCAGAGTGGAGTGTTGACTTCTCTCACCATTACTGTGTTATCATCAATACGACTCCTTAGGTTGTTGACAGCTGGATTCTGTAGTTGGCTGCTCTCATGATGAAGACATAGATATTTTCAGTAGTTAGGTCTTCTTGTTGCATACCCCATTTAGGGTTGATATATTGCCATTCTGCATCTCTAATTTCAGATTTTAGCTTAAAATCTAAAATGTCTGATATGAGAATAGCTACCCCAGCTTTCTTTTGAGGTCTATAGACATGAAAGATGTAACTCCATGCCTTTACTTTTACTCTGATGTTTCATTCAGTTCAAAAAGAGTCTCTTATAGATAACATGTGGGTGGGTCCTGCCTTTTTATCCAATCGGCAACACATGCCCTTTTCTGGGAGCATTTAGGCCATTCACGTTGAGAGTGATTATTGAAAAATATGATTTTATTGTCATCATGTTTCCCTGAAGTGCTTGTTAATTTATATTGTCTCTGTATCTTACTCTTCTGTATCACTCTTTTGGTCTTTCTTTCTTTCTTTTTTTTTTTTTTAATATGACCCATGCCCCCCTTAATATTTCCTGCTGGGCTTTCTTGGTGGTCATATAAAATTTCGGTTCCTGCTGGTCCTGAAATGTCCTTAACTCTCCATCAGTTTTGAGGTACAGCCCTGACACAAAATGAAGATTCTTGAGTGCATGTTCCTGTCATTTAGTACCCTGAACATGTCTTGCTAGCCCTTTCCCACTTGCTGGGTCTCCTTGGACAGGCCCAATGTTATTCTGGTGTTCCTCCATTTGAACATAAGGAACCTTTTCCCTCTAGCTGCCCTTAAGATGGTTTCTTGGTTTTAAGATATGTGAGTTTTACTATGACATGCCAGGGTGTTGTTCTGTTCTGCTTGGTTTTGGATGGTCCTCTCTGCCTCTAGGACAGGAACTCTTGTTTCATTCCCCAGATTAGGGAAGGTTTTCGTTATGAGTTGCTCTAATATATCTTCTAGTCCCCTCTTCCTTTCTCCATCCTCTCAGAGATCCCAATAATTCTGATGTTGGAATGTTCATGGTGTCATTCATTTCTCTACTTCTGTTTTCATGGGTACTGAGCTCCAGTACTCATGGTCCAGGCCTGCTCCTGTTCCTTCTTTTCTATCACTTTGCCTTCTAGACCACTAATTTGTTCTTCTTCCTCATTTACCCTAGCTGTTAGAGTATCTTGACTAGATTGGATCTCAATGAGAGCTTTTTTAAGTTCTGCCAGATCAACTCTCATTTCTTCCCTGAGAGAATCTATGTTGCCATTAAAGGTTTTGTGCATCCTAGCTATTGTCTGCATCACTGTTATCCTGAAATCTATTTCCGACACCTTGCTTATAGCCATATGCATTTGTTTTGTGGTAGAGGTCACGGTCTCTGAGATTTTCCTATGTTGAGTGTTACCTCTCTGAGTCATTCTGCTGAGGGGTGGTGGAGGGAGTGTACAGAGTCCCAATTATTGACAACAGCCCAAGGAAAACACACTTGTTCTATAGGGACCTTAGGGGTGTTGGCCTCTTGTTCTTCCAGCCTGTCTTCTGGGAGAGGGGCCTGCCACACTATTGCTAAGGCGACCCTGTTTGGGAAGAGATTCTCTGCTCCCTGTGGGACACTGGGCTCAGTGAAAACTAGTTTAGTGGCTTTTGCTCTCTGGTGGATTTCCATGATTAACACCCCCCGCCACCATGTTATGAACAGAAGTGACCTTATCCAAACCTCTTTCTCATAACAGAGTGATCACATTTGGCCCCTCAGAAAGTTCTCCCAACCACATGGTCCCTGGTTCTTCAGTACTGCCAAAAACCACAGACCCTGGGTTGTGTGCCCCACTGCAACACTCCTAGCCCTCGCTTCCATGTTCAGGCACAGATCTGCTCTTTGTTTTTCTAGAACTGCATGTCATCTCCAGTTCATATGTGTGCTTCAACAAATCCAGATTTCTGAGGTGGGATTCTCTCCACAAGTGCTTTCCCTGCTGCTTCTGGTCTGCAATCTGGGCCTGGTCCCACCATGGGAGGTGTTTGAGATCCAATGACTCCCTCCACCTTTCACTGATCTTCCCATATCACAGTTCACAGAAGCATGGATATCCCCCCATCCCCATACTTAAAGACCAATCACCAGAGATATTCTGTTTCTAGAGACCCCATCTATCTTCTTACAAAACAGGTGGTGTTTTGTGGTTGTTCAGTTAGATCTGCTAGATATCTAGCTCAATTCAGGGGACTGGTAGATATAGGGTCCCCTATTTCTCTGTGAAATTTACCTACTCTCATTCATTCTTTTTCCCCCCAAATATTTTATTTATTTATTTATTTGACAGAGAGATCAGAAACAGACAGAGAGGCAGGCAGAGGGAGAGGGAGAAGCAGGCTCCCTGCTGAGCATAGAGCCCAATGTGGGGCTCAATCCCAGGACCCCGAGATCATGACCTGAGCCAAAGGCAGAGGCTTTAACCCACTGAGTCACCCAGGCACTCTTCATTCATTCTTTAACAAGATATTCTTTAACTTCCATCTGTGATCTCTCCATATTTTTTTATTTTCCTCTAGTTGACTTTATGTTTCATAGCTCTGTGGTTTGAAAACATGCATAATTTGGTCTCAATCTTTTTATTACTGGTCAAGACCTAATTTTAAGACCAATATCTGCTTTTGTATGGAAAATGTTCAATGTGTACTTGTGAAGAATTGGGGCTCTGCTGCTTTAGGATAAACTCCCATGAAAATATTGGTTATGTCCCTCTGGCCTAGTGTATCACTCAAAGCCCCTGCTTCCTTGTTGAACTTCTGCCTGGATGATCTGTCCATTGCTTTCAGTGGGGTGTTAAAGCCCCCTAATATTTGTTTTATGTTCTTTATTTACTATTAATTACCTATATATTTAGTTGCTTCCAAAGTAGTGTCACAAACAAGTTTTTGGTCTCCTTGATGGAGAGACCTCTTGATGATGACATAGTTCCCTTCTTCATATCATGTTACACTCTCTGGTTTAAAGTCTAGTTTGTTTGTAAAAAAATATTACTATTCTTCTCCAAAGAAGACATACAAATGGCTATCAGACACATGAAAAAGTGTTCATCATCACTGGCCATCAGGGAGATTCGAATTAAAACTACATTGAGATACCACCTGACACCAGTTAGAATGGCCAAAATTAGCAAGACAGGAAACAACGTGTGTTAGAGAGGATGTGGAGAAAGGGGAGCCCTCTTACATTGTTGGTGGGAATGCAAGTTGGTGCAGCCACTTTGGAGAACAGTGTGGAGATTCAAGAAATTAAAAATAGAGCTCCCCTAGGACCCTGCAATTGCACTACTGGGTATTTACCTCAAAGATACAGATGTGCTGAAAAGGGCCATCTGTGCCCACTGTTCATAGCAGCAATGGCCACGGTCACCAAACTGTGGAAAGAACCAAGATACCCTTCAACGGACGAATGGATAAGGAAGATGTGATCCATATACACAATGGAGTATTAAGCCTCCATCAGAAAGGATGAATACCCAACTTTTGTAGCAACATGGACAGGACTGGAAGAGATTATGCTGAGCGAAATAAGTCAAGCAAAGAGAGTCAAGTATCATATGGTCTCACTTATTTGTGGAGCATAACAAATCACACGGAGGACATGGGGAGATGGAGAGGAAAGGGAGTTGAGGGAAACTGGAAGGGGAGATGAACCATGAGAGGCTATGGACTCTGAAAAACAACCAGAGGGTTTTGAAGGGGCGGGGGGGGGTGGGGGGTTGAGGAACCAGGTGGTAGGTAATAGGGAGGGCACGTACTGAATGGAGCACTGGGTGTGGTGCAAAAACAATGAACACTGTTATGCTGGAAATAAACAAATATAAATAAATAAATAATAAATAAATAAATATGAAAAAAAAGAAGAGTATCAGAAACAAACAAAAATATTACTATTCTGGCTTTCTTTTGGTATCCGTTTGTTCTCAATCCCCTCAGTTTCAATCCGCAAGTGTCCTTAGGTCTAAAATGAGCTTATTATTTTTATTCAGTGAAATTACTGAATAATATCAGTAATAATTTCAGCATCATTTTATTCATTATCTTCCCTCAGTTTCTGGAGATTTTCTCTGTTCCTTTCTTGTCCTAGTCACTTTTGGTTTCTCCCTTTCAGACAAAGAGTGTCCTTTGATATTTCTTGTAGGGCTGATTTACTGACCGTTAATTCCTCTAGGGTTTGTAAGTCTGGGAATTTTATTATCTTTCTTTCTATTCTGAGTGACAGGTTGGTGTATAGCATTTTCATTACTGTAGACTTGCCCCACTCTGCACTTTGTATATATCACGTCATTTTCTTCTAGCTTGCCAGGTTTCTGTGGAGAGAATTGTAGTAAGTTGAAGGCTGTTCCTTTGTAAGCTACGGACTTCTTTTGTCTTGCCACTTTGAAGAGAATTCCGCTACTGATAGATTTTGCAAATTTAATGACACTATGTCTTGTGTTGCTCTGCTTCTGTTGGTTGTGATTGGAGTCCTCTGTGCCTCTGAATCTGGATCTCTGTTTCTTCCCCCAGATGAGGAAAGTGTTCAGCTATGATTTCCTCCAAGAAATTTTTGGCCCTCTTTTCTCTCTCTCTCTTCTAGGACTCCTACAATATGCATTTTATTACATGTGTTGGAGTCAGTGTTTTCCCTAAGTCCATTCTCATGTTCCACAATTCTTTCTTCTTGCTTTTGAATAGCTTCATATTTTCCTTTATTTTGTCTTCAAGGTCACTAATTCGAACATCTGGTTCTTCTAGCCTACTGTTCATTGCATCCAGTCTGCTTCCAACTTCTTCATTCTTGATATTTTTGTACACTCCCTTATAATTGTGGTCTCCCTGATGTCTTCTATTATTTTTTCAAGCCCAGTGAGTATCCTGGCTACTGCTTTAAATCCTCCATCATGCATGTTACATGTATCTGTTTCACTTATATTGCCTGGTCACAATCTTTTCTTGTTCTTTCACTTCAGATAAATTGATTCTTCCATCTTTGCCTTGGTCTAAGTCTCTGTCTTAGAAACGCCCATTATGGTGTTTTTTTTTTCTTTTTTTTTTTTTTTTTTGGTCTTGTTTTGTTTTGTTTTGTTTTGTTTTTGTTTTTTTCTTCTGAAGGTAATGACATTAGGAAAAGGAGGTCATGTAGTGCTTAAAGCCTGGTGCTTCAGGGAGTCTCAAGTGTGTCTTGCATGTACTCTGCTGTTGTGTTGTGGCTTCCCTCTCTCTTTAGGATGGTCATTTGTAGAGGCTCTCTTTGCCTGAAGTGGAGAATCTTTGGAGTCTGGCACTGAATATGGTGAAGTTTAGCTTGGTGGGCTCTGGTCTGCCTGTGAAATGCGGCTTGAAACCAACTCAACAGAACTAAGGTCTTTGAGTGCTATGGACAGGAGAGAGGATGTGGGCAGGGCTTTTTTCTAGTCCCCCACAGGAGGGCCTGATTAAGTGGGACTGAGCAAGTTGGACTGAGAAAGGCAGTCCCAAAAGAGTTCAGGGTGGGGACTTCATGTTTGCAAGTTAGGCAGCCAATGTCATCACTGCCTTGTTTTGGCAAGAGGTTCAGCATTTATGCTGGTGGTGCTAGAGCCCAATGTGTCTTGGCCCCATAGAGGCATCTCCACAAACACTGCCTATCAGAGAATCACTCCATCTCCCCACGGTATCTCTAGGTAGTGTCTCTGATCATTTTTTCCAGGTGTCTGCACCTGATTTTTCACCCGTGTTCTCTCCAGGAGCAATATAGTGTTCTCTGGGCTCTATGTTAGCCAAGACTGCTGACCTTAATGCTCTTGCTTTGAGCTCCTCTGGGCAAGAACTCATGTCATTCAGTCCCTCCAATTTTCATAGCCAATGGCTTGTGGAAAGATTCTTCTTGTGGGTTCCCAGTGTGTTCTTTTCTCATATGTCTTTCTCTTTGGCCATGGCTCCCTGCCCTCTGAAGCACCAACTATCCAGTTCTCCCCTAATCCATGTCTCCACACTTCGTTCCATATTCCATATGACTTCTCTCTTTAGTTTAATCTGTAGGCTTCAGACCAATTTCTGACATGTTTAGGCTGATTTTGTAATTTTCCAGTGCCATTCATGGCTCAAGATGAGCCTGGAGTTGCCCTCCTCGACCACCATCTCCCTGTCCTCCATATGCACCATGGACTCTTATACAGCCATAAGCAAGAATTAAAGGTTGCCACTTGTTACATATGGGAGGGATCTAGAAAGTATAATGCTAAGTGAAATCTATCAGTCACAGAAAGACAAATAGCATATGATTTCACTCATTTATGAAGTTTAAGAAAGAAAGAAAGAAATGAAGAAAAGAGAGACAAATAATAAACCAGACCCTTATATGTAAACACAAATCTCTGGTTATTAGAGTACAGGTTAGGATATATAGGTGTGAATAAAAGGGGATTAAATGTTACATCAGTTGCAGGAAATATGGCTGATGGTGAAGTAACATGAGTTTCCTAAGTTACTGAATTACATTGTTATCAATAAAAGAGAGAATATGTATCTCTGGAAATTTCATTATAAATCTTATGTAAATAACAAAAGAAAAATTAGAGCGGATACAAAGATAGCAAGTAAGGGAGGAATAGGAATGAAGGAAATAAATTGAAAAAAAAAAAAAAAAAAAGACCAAACATAGAAGAAGCACAAAAGAATCAAAGTCAGAAAACAACAAAATGAAACAGTTAAATCCTTCCTTATCAATAATTAATTAAAGCATTCAGGACTAAATTCTCATATCTACCATTCAGTGGAAGGGAGGCTGAATTGATTTTTAAAATGGATAAACACGGACAAAAAATCAAAACAACAGCAAAAAAAAATCTAACATTATGTTGCCCGAGAGATTGACTGGAACTTTAATGATACACATAGCTTGAAAGTGAATGAATGGGAAAAGAGTTCATGCAAAGCGCAAGCAAAAGAGAGCAGAAATGGTTGTGCTTAGGTTATATAGATAGATTTTAAGGATAAATCAGATAAAAGACATAAAGAACGTCCTTAGGCTTGATAGGGTATCAACTCATCAAGAAGATACAAGAATTGCAAATATAGGTGTTTGCAGCCTTGCAACATTGGAGTATCTAAATATTTGAAACATATTAGCAGAATTGAAGGGAGATATAAACCACAATAAAATAATGGCGGGGACTGCAATATCCCACTTTCAGCAGAGGACAGATCATCCAGTTGGAAAGGTGGTAAGTAATAGAAGATCTCAAGGGCACTATAGACCACGTGGGCTGAAGAGACACATGCATAAAATTGCATTTGCCAGCACCATAACCAAAGTTCTCAAGTGCAGACCTAAATTTCTCTACCACGGATCCTGTTCTGAACCACGAATTCTGCCTAACAAATTTAAAAAGATTCAAATCCTTTTTTGTATATTTATGACCACAATGGTATGAAAAAAATCATTTAAAGGACCTGTCTTTTTAAATTATTTTTTATTATGTTCAGTAAGCCAGTATCATACATCGTAAGTTTTTTTTTTAATACAGTGTTCAAAGGTTCATTAGCTATGTATAACACCCAGTGCTCATCATAACATGTGCTGCATCTCCTCAATACCCATTACATGGTTACCTCATTCACCCTGTGCCTTTTCCGTCTGCAACCGTCAGTTTGTTTCCCAGAGTCCCGTGTCTCTCATGGTTTTCATCCCTCACTCATCTCTACCCATTTAGTTTTAATTTGGGTTGGGGTGTAGTGACTTGCTCTATCAGACCTGTTTTCATACTTAGCATACTATGTAATCTTGGAATCGAGGACTTGGCTATATACAGACAATTTCACAAGCATATTTTGGTGATGATATCAGATAACCACATATTACCCAGCGGCCCCTCCTCTTCCTCCTCCTGCTCCTTCTTTTCCTTTAAAGGTACCTCTTTAGTTGTATAAAGGGAAGAAAATATTAATTTAGCAGTCTTATTTTGAAATATGAAAATACATTTCCTAAGTCCTTTGACCTGTACAAATTGGGCTGAATTGCTTTCCTGACATTGAACTTCCTGCCTAGTCTCTACAGTGGTAACCTCCCTACCCTACCAAGACACAGTGGAGTAAATCTAATATCAGATACAATGCATAGGTTTAGAGAAGAGAAGATTCTGAGAGGGATGGGAATAAAGGAAAAATGTGGCAAAGTGGGGATGGGAACTGGCTGGTTGACCAAGTAGGGTGGGGGAGCCCTGACGCAGGATCAGCAATTCCTATGGTAGTTCTGTCTGTCACAGGGTCAAGAGAACCCACTTCGTCTAGTTAGTTCTCAATGAGCCTCTCCTCTTGTAACCTACCCACATTGGGAATGGCCTAGACATCATGAGCTACTTCATCTGAAATCAGAGCCATTTTGAACCTTATTCCAGAGTCATCATAAGATTGTTCTGCATCTGTTGACCTACTGTCACTCCATCCTTTAATCAGAGAAATATATCCCCTAACCTATTGTATTATAACACTTGTCGTAAGGGGGGCATTATCTAACATTCCTGAGGTCATATCCATTTTCTCCTAAGCAGTCACTATGTCCTTGAGTGCTTTGTATATGTTTTTAGTATGTTTGTCTCAGGAAGAATACCATGATCATCCTTTGATCTGTTCTCAATCACATGAAAGAAATCAATAGACATGAAAAAACTTCACTAGCACCCCAAGGCATCCTTAAGAAGGGAATATGAACTCTGGATAACAGTTTGATCAAACTCCAAGAGACTGGTGGGAAGGGCATGTAGGAAGCTTCACATGCTTGCAAGTAGGGAAGGAAGAGTGTACTGTCATAGAAACTAAAATCTTTCACCTATGGACATAATATTGATGTGGCATTATGTAAATAGAGGAAGCAGAGCAAGACACCCTCAACAGGAAACCCAATGGGTCTCTAATTCAATGGCAAGCCTGTCCAAGCCATGATGTAGCCTATTCCTGGAGAAGGAAGAGGTACATTTGGATGTTAAGATTTCCTTTCCCTCTTGCTCAAAGACTAGCATTTCACTCACTGCTCTAGGCAAGAAAAGTGATGTATCATCTCCAAAGAGAGGACGAAATGAAAATTACAACATCCTAGAGACCCCAAAGGAAGACAGAGACCTCTTTTTAGTGAACAAGAAGGGTGTTGCCCCAAAGGTGAATCAGCTCTGTACAGAAGAGTCTGTTTTTGTTTTCTTTTCAATATTCCACACATAAGTGAAATCATAGGGTACCTATCTTCCTCTGACTCGCTTATTTCACTTAGCATAAGTCTTTCTGGGTCCAACCATATTGAGAAGGGGAGGCAAATAGGGGATGGGCAAATAGATATAGGGGATTAAGGATCATAATCTCCCAGGTACAGGATAAATAAGACACAGGGATAAAAGGTATGGCATAGGGAATATAATCAGTAATATTGTAATAGTATTGTATGGTAACACATGGTGGCTACACTTCATAAGTGACATATGTGTCATAGCACTATGTAGAGTACAGAACTGATAAATCAGAATATGGTACACCTGAACCAATATAACCTTGTTATGTTAATCATGCTTCAATAATAGAAAAATTACAGAGAAAAAGATACCTATCAACAATTGGCATACACATCATTCTTTGCCTGTCTTAGTTTAAATTCTGGCAAACTGAGCACAGGTTTGGGGTGGCCATGAGCTCAGAGCACAGATATTAGGTATTTCTAATCATGTTCATGTATTCAGGGTCTGGGAACCCTTGGGCTAATGTTGAATACAATCAAACTATCTGTGTCCTAAATGGATTTGGTTTCTCCTATAGAAAACTCTGATTTCTCAAGTGAAGTCCAATAGCAAATTGGCAAACCATTGGGATTACAACAGAGAAGGTGATAGTGTGAAGGATGGAAAGTTAAAAGGAAATCCAAGTGGCATTCCTCACTAGATGCCTAATATTAGGATACTTGTCTTTTTTTTTGTTGTTGTTGCAAGGTTAAGCTCGTGATTCTTCTCTTATGAGTCATGGATTAAATTTTCCACTTGTAAAATGCAACTCTTAAGAGAATAAGAATTGCCACAATATGAGGCTCTATTTTTCAACATGATTTTCCTCAATCCTCCATTTAACTTAAATCAAAGCCAATTTTGGCAATTATTGTGAAAGGTTCTTTTGTGGTTTGTAACATGCATATTGCTGATCAATTATTGTGGAGACTGTGCACATTTGAAATATACCCGTGACATTTCCTTTAAACGAAAACAAGAATTTGGGTCAAGAGCAGGAGGTTAAAATGTCCAAGAATGAACACAATCAGTTGAAGGAACAATGCTTCAAAAGAGGAGCTGACAGAGTTCTCTTCATAGCACTAGAAATGCTCTGGATGATGGATGTGTTTCGAAAAAAATATATATATTTGTTAATTGCATAGTCCAACCAATGCTCATCATTGAAAGAATAATTTTAATTAAAAAAGTCTTGCATTCGGGGTCATAGAGTAGTTCTATTTTCACATTTTGAGGAACCTCCATGCTGTTTTCCAGAGTGGTTGCACCAGCTTGCATTCCCACCAACAGTGGAGGAGGGTTCCCCTTTCTCCACATCCTCGCCAGCATCTGTCATTTCCTGACTTGTTAATTTCAGCCATTCTGACTGGTGTGAGGTGATATCTCATTGTGGTTTTGATTTGTATTTCCCTGATGCCGAGTGATGTGGAGCACACTTTTCATGTATCTGTTGGCCATCTGGATGTCTTCTTTGCAGAAATGTCTGTTTCTGTCCTCTTTCGATTTCTTGATTGGATTGTTTGTTCTTTGGGTGTTGAGTTTGCTAAGTTCCTTATAGATTTTGAACACTAGCCCTTTATCTGATATATCGTTTCCAAATATCTTCTCCCATTCTGTCAGTTGTCTTTTGGTTTTGTGAACTGTTTCCTTTGCCATGCAGAAGCTTTTGATCTTGATGAAATCCCAATAGTTCATTTTTGCCCTTGCTTCCCTTGCCTTTGCGGATGTTCCTAGGAAGATGTTGCTGCAGCTGAGGTCGAAGAGGTTGCTGCCTGCATTCTCCTCAAGGATTTGGATGGATTCCTTTCTCACATTGAGGTCCTTCATCCATTTGGAGTCTATTTTCGTGTGTGGTGTAAGGAAGTGGTCCAATTTCATTTTTCTGCATGTGGCTGTCCAATTTTACCAGCACCATTTATTGAAGAGGCTGTCTTTTTTCCATTGGACATTCTTTCCTGCTTTGTCGAAGATTAGTTGACCATAGAGTTGAGGGTCTATTTCTGGGCTCTCTATTCTGTTCCATTGATCTATGTGTCTGTTTTTGTGCCAGCACCATGCTGTCTTGAAGATGACAGCTTTGTAATAGAGCTTGAAGTCCAGAATTGTGATGCCCCCAACTTTGGTTTTCTTTTTCAATATTCCTTTGGTTATTCGAGGTCTTTTCTGGATCCATATAAGTTTTAGGATTATTTGTTCCATTTCTTGGAAAAAAATGGATGGTATTTTGATAGGGATTGCATTAAATGTGTAGATTGCTTTAGGTAGCAAGGACATTTTCACAATATTTATTCTTCCAATCCAGGAGCATGGAACATTTGTCCATTTCTTTGTGTCTTCCTCAAATTCTTTCATGAGTACTTTATAGTTTTCTGCATATAGATTCTTAGCCTCTTTGGTGAGGTATATTCCTAGGTCTCTTATAATTTTGGGTGCAATTATAAATGGGATTGACTCCTTAATTTCTCTTTCTTCTGTCTTGTTGTTGGCGTACAGAAATGCAACTGATTTCTGTGCATTGATTTTATATCCTGACACATTACTGAATTCCGTACAAGTTCTAGCAGTTTTGGAGTGGAGTCTTTTGGGTTCTCCACATATAGTATTATATCATCTGCGAAGAGTGATAGTTTGACTTCTTCTTTGCCAGTTTGGAGGCCTTTAATATCTTGTTGTTGTCTGATTGCTGAGGCTAGGACTTCTAGTACTGTGTTGAATAGCAGTGGTGATCATGGACATCCCTGCCGTGTTCCTGACCTTAACGGAAAAGCTTTCAGTTTTTCTCCATTGAGAATGATATTTGCAGTCTGTTTTTCATAGATGGCTTGGATAATATTGAGGTATGTGCCCTCTATCCCTACACTTTGAAGAGTTTTGATCAGGAAGGGATGCTGTACTTTGTCAAATGCTTTTTCAGCATCTATGGAGAGTATCATATGGTTCTTGTTCTTTCTTTTATTAATGTGTTCTATCACATTGATTGATTTGCGGATGTTGAACCAACCCTGCAGCCCTGGAATAAATCCCACTTGATCGTGGTGAATAATCCTTTTAATGTACTGTTGAATCCTATTGGCTAGTATTTTGGTGAGAATTTTGCATCTGTGTTCATCAAGGATATTGGTCTGTAGTTCTCTTTTTTGGTGGGATCCTTGTCTGGTTTTGGGATCAAGGTGATGCTGGCCTCATAAAATGAGTTTGGAAGTTTTACTTCCCTTTCTATTTTTTGGAAGAGTTTCAGGAGACTAGGAATTAGTTCTTCTTTAAATGTTTGGTAGAATTCCCCTGGGAAGTCGTCTGGCCCTGGGCTTTTGTTTGTTTGGAGATTTTTGATGACTGTTTCAATCTCCTTCCTGGTTATGGGCCTGTTCAGGTTTTCTATTTCTTCCTGGTTCAGTTGTGGTAGTTTTTATGTCTCTAGGAATGCTTCCATTTCTTCCAGATTGTCAAATTTGTTGGCGTAGAGTTGTTCATCGTATGGTCTTATAATTGTCTGTATTTCTTTGGTGTTAGTTGTGATCTCTCCTCTTTCATTCATGATTTTATTGATTTGGGTCCTTTCTCTTTTCTTTTTGATGAGTCTGGCCAGGGGTTTATCAATCTTATTGATTCTTTCAAAGAACCAGCTTGTAGTTTCATTGATTTTTTTGTATTATTATTATTTTTTTTTGGTTTCTATATCATTGATTTCTGGTCTGATCTTTATGATTTCTCTTCTCCTGCTGGGTTTAGGGTTTCTTTGTTGTTCTTCCTCCAGCTCCTTTAGGTGTAGGTTTAGGTTGTGTACTTGAGACCTTTCTTGTTTCTTGAGAAAGGCTTGAACTGCTATATATTTTCCTCTCAGGACTGCCTTTGCTGTGTCCCACAGATTTTGAACCATTGTGTTTTCATTATCATTTGTGTCCATGAATTTTTTCAATTCTTCTGTAATTTCCTGGGTGACCCATTCATTCTTTAGAAGGATGCTGTTTTGTCTCCATGTATTTGGGTTCTTTCCAGCTTCCTCTTGTGTTTGAGTTCTAGCTTCAGAGTATTGTGGTCTGAAAATATGCAGGGGATGATCCCAAAGTTTTGATACCGGTTGAGACCTGATTTGTGACCCAGGATGTGATCTATTCTGGAGAATGTTCCATGTGCACTAGAGAAGAATGTGTATTCTGTTGCTTTGGGATGAAATGTTCTGAATAGATCTGTGATGTCCATCTGGTCCAGTGTGTCATTTAAGGCCTTTATTTCCTTGTAGATCTTTTGCTTGGATGATCTGTCCCTTTCAGTGATGGGAGTGTTCAAGTCCCCTACTATTATTGCATTATTATTGATGTGTTTCTTTGATTTTGTTTTTAATTGGTTTATATAGTTGGCTACTCCCACATTAGGGGCATAGACATTTAAAATTATTAGATAATCTTCTTGTTGGACAGACCCTTTGAGTATGATATAGTGTCCTTCCTCATCTCTTATTATAGTCTTTGGCTTAAAATCTAATTGATCTGATATAAGGATTGCCACCCCAGCTTTCTTCTGATGCCCATTAGCATGGTAAATTGTTTTCCACCCCCTCACTTTAAATCTGGAGGCGTCTTCACGTCTAAAATGAGTTTCTTGTAGGCAACATACTGATGGGTTTTGTTTTTTTATCCATTCTGATACCCTGTGTCTTTTGATTGGGGCATTTAGCCCATTAACATTCAAGGTAACTATTGAGAGATATGAATTTAGTGCCATTATTAGCCTGTAAGGTGACTGTTACTGTATATTGTCTCTGTACCTTTCTGATCGACTACTTTTAGGCTCTCTCTTGGCTTAGAGGACCCCTTTCAATATTTCCTGTAGAGCTGGTTTGGTGTTTGCAAATTCTTTCAGTTTTTGTTTGTCCTGGAAGCTTTTTATCTCTCCTTCTATTTTCAATGATAGCCTAGCTGGATAGAGTATTCTTGGCTGCATGTTTTTCTCATTTAGTGCTCTGAATATATCATGCCAGCTCTTTCTGGCCTGCCAGGTCTCTGTGGATAAGTCTGCTGCCAATCTAATATTTTTACCATTGTATGTTATAGACTTGTTTTCCCAGGCTGCTTTCAGGATTTTCTCTTTGTCACTAAGACTTGTAAATTTTACTATTAGGTGACGGGGTGTGGACCTATTTTTGACTTTGAGGGGGATTCTCTACCTCTCCTGGATTTTGATGCTTGTTCCCTTTGCCATATTAGGGAAATTCTCTCCAATAATTCTCTCCAATAGACCTTCTGCTCCCCTCTCACTTTCTTCTTCTTCTGGAATCCCAATTATTCTAATGTTGTTTCATCTTATGGTGTCATTTATCTCTCAAATTCTCCCCTCGTGGTCCAGTAGCTGTTTTTCCCTCTTTTGCTCGGCTTCTTTATTCTCTGTCATTTGGTCTTCTATATCACTAATTCTTTCTTCAGCCTCATTGATCTTAGCAGTGAGAGCCTCCATTTTTGATTGCACCTCATTAATAGCTTTTTTTTATTTCAACTTGGTTAGATTTTAGTTCTTTAATTTCTCCAGAAAGGGCTTTTATATCTCCAGAGAGGGTTTCTCTAATATCTTCCATGCCTTTTTCGAGCCCGGCTAGAACGTTCAGAATCATCATTCTGAACTCTTGATCTGATATATTACCAATGTCTGTGTTGATTAGGTCCCTAGCCTTTGGTACTGCCTCTTGTTCTTTTGTCTGTGGTGATTTTTTTCCGCCTTGTCATTTTGTCCAGATAAGATGACATGAAGGATCAAATAAAATACTAAAAGGGTGGCAAAGACTCCAGAAAAATGCGCTGTAACCAAATCAGAAGAGACCCCAAATTATGGGGGAGAGAAAGGGGATAAAAAGAGGTTCAAAAGAAAAGGTGAAAAAAAGAAAAAAATTAAAAAATAAAACAAAGTAAAAATATAAAAAAAGAAAGAAAAAATATATATTTTAGGTAAAATAGTCAAAAAACGTTAAAAAAGAAAAGGGTAAAAGTTTTAAAAATTTAGCAGAAGAAGAAAAAAGAAAGAAAAAAATTGAAAAAAAAATTGAATAAATTGCAAGACTAAAGAATCATGGGGAGAAAGCCACGAGTTCCATGATTTGCTTTCTCCTCCTCTGGAATTCCGCTGCTGTCTTAGGTATTGAACCTGCTTTCCTTGATAGATGAACTTTGTCCTGGCTGGATATTTTGTTGATCTTCTGGGGGAGGGGCCTCTTGTAGTGACTCTCAAGTGTCTTTGCCAGAGGCGGAATTGCACCGCCCTTACCGGGGGCCGGCCTAAGTAATCGGCTCCGGTTCTCTTTTGGGAGCTTCTGTTCCCTGAACACATTCCACAGAGTTCCAGAGGACGGGAATGAAAATGGCGGCCTCCTAGTCTCTGGCCCACAGGAGCCGAGAGCCTGGGGCCCCACTCCTTAGTGCGCCCCCAGAGGACAGCACCCAATCACTCCCATATCCCCAGCTTCCAGCTGCGCTCCGAGCTTACCCAGCCCACCACCAGCTCAAGGTAATGCTGAGCTGAGAGTTCAGTCCTCGGCTCTGTCTCTGTAGCCGGCTTCTCTGTTCTAACACCTGTGAGCTCTGTGACACTCTGATACCCCCGATCCTTCTGTGACCCTGTGGGACCTGGGGCCACGCTGAACCCGCATGGGATTCACCCCGGTTTAGCCTCTGGAGCAATGTCCCTCAGTGGAATAGACCTTTAAAAGTCCTGATTTTGTGCTCCATTGCTCCACCACTTGCCGGGAGCCGGCCCCTCCCCCCGCGGTCTATCTTCCCGTTGTTTCAGATTCACTTCTCCGCCAGTCCTACCTTTCAGAAAGTGGTTGATTTTCTGTTTCTAGAATTGCTGTTCTTCTTCTCTTCCATCTCCCGTTGGATTTGTAGGTTTTTGCAATGTTTACATAAGCTATGGAGCTGATCTCCTGCTACTTGATGTAGTCTCAGCCTGCTACTTCTCTGCCATCTTGACTCCTCCCCTTCCTGGGTGTATCTTAATATCTTTGCTAAAGGCCTCAACTTTCCAGAGAGAAAGGGGGATGAAAACTGGTTTATATGTAGTTTTGGTATTGACTAGGGAAAAAGGATTACCTTGGAGCTTATATCTATATGTATATTAAAAAAAAAAGAAAAAGAAAAACATAGGTATATGCCTGAAAAAGTTCAGGTTAAAAAGGTTATTATGTAGTACATTGTATTTATAATCTAGGTGTAGGGAGTCAAGATGATGGGGAAATAGGACGAGGTGCCATTTCAATCTGTACCCTAAAGTGAGCTGATTCCCTACCAAAGAACTCTGATCACCCATGAAATCGTCCTGAGATCAGAATTATACACATATGGATCTCTATAGGAGCAGAAGATGCCAGTGGACTGGTAAAGAAGAGTGAGAACATTGGACTGATATCTGAAGATAAACAAAAGCTGGAGGGAGCCACCAGAGCCGATCGATTAGAAAGTAATACCCCAATACCAGAGTGTCCTGCGTCTGGGGACCAGCATTAGCTTGGAGTCTGGTTGAAAGCACTCAAAAAAAAAATTGGGGAGGGTATGTGCTATCGTGAGTGCTGTGAAGTGTGTAAACCTGGCTATTCACAGACCTGTACCCCTGGGGATAAAAATACATTATATGTTTATAAAAAAAATTGGAAGGGGAGGTGAACTATAAGAGGCTATGGACTCTGAAAAACAACCTGAGGGTTTTGAAGGGGCGGGGGTGGGAGGTTGGGGGAACCAGGTGGTGGGTAATAGGGAGGGCGCATATTGCATGGAGGACTGGGTGTTGTGCAAAAACAATGAATACTGTTACACTGAAAAAAATAAATTAATTAAAAAAAAAGAGCAAGAATCACTGTTGGTGGGGGGGTTTGTGGGAATTGGGACAGTTAGGGACAGTGGCTTAAGTCCCTGGATCAAGGACAGCCTCCCCTGGTGCTGAGCCAGAGAGATTGCAGCGGAGAAACCCGATCTAGGTCCCTGAGCCGCCAGTGCACCTGAGCCACCAGAGCATCTGAGAACAGTGGAGTCCAGCTCCCATGAGGGACTTGGAGCCTCGCGAGATGGCATTGCTGAAAAGCATGTGCCCCACACCCTCTCTGAGAGAGGTGCAGGAAGGCATTGGCCTGGTGCTCTTAGACTCCCACAGAGGGATCAGAGCCTGAGGTGTGTGTGCCCCACACCCTCCCCTGGGAGAGGTGCTCACAGGTGCTAGCTGGGAGCTCTGGGACCCGGAAAAACCAAGCATTCCAAGCCCGGGCCAGCAGGAAAATCTCAATGTGCAATTGCTGCTTGGAATCTCTCTGACAGTCTGGAGCTGCCCAGACAGCTACCACTGCCTTGGTTTTGGTACAAGGAGGAGATCCTGCATCCCCAGGGAACGTGACTCAGAACCTTCTCTGCCAGAAGCTCTGCAGAGCATTCTGAGGCTCTTCTCTGACAGGAAGGTCAGGGTGCAGTTTACTCTCCTCTAAACCTCCCTAAAACATCAAAAGCTGTCAAGCTGAGAGAAAACAGATGAACAAACATAAAAACCTCCAGAGAACAAAATCCTGAAAAAAGTGGTTTCCTCAGAGCCCACCCCCCTATGGGGGTTGGAGGACCTAACACATGGAACATCATTGACTGAAAACACACGTGGCAGGCCCATCCCCCAGAAAACCAACCAGGAAGGAAGAAAAAAAAAAAAAAAGACAACAAGAGAACAACCACCACTACTTCATAAATACAACTTTTATTTTTAACTCATTAGCACTATTCCAGTTCTTTTTTCTTTTTTTTCTGCTCACTTCAAAATTTTAATTGTCAAGTGCATATGATGCCCTTATTTCATTTTATTTTTTATTTTTATTTTTTTAATTAATTTCTTTATTTTTTTTCAGCATAACAGTATTCATTTTCTTTGCACAACACCCAGTGCTCCATGCAATATGTGCCCTCCCTATTACCCACCACCTAGTTCCCCCAACCTCCCACCCCCGCCCCTTCAAAACCCTCAGGTTGTTTTTCAGAGTCCATAGTCTCTTAAGTTTCATCTCCCCTTCCAATTTCCCTCAACTTCCTTCTCCTCTCCATCTCCCAATGTTCTCCTTGTCATTTGTTATGCTCCACAAATAAGTGAAACCATATGATACTTGACTTATTTCACTCACCATAATTACTTACAGTCCCGTCCATATTGCAACAAAAGTTGGGTATTCATTTTTTCTTTCTTTCTTTCTTTCTTTCTTTCTTTCTTTCTTTCTTTCTTTCTTTCTTTTTTTTTTTTTATAAACATATAATGTACTTTTATCCTCAGGGGTACAGGTCTGTGAATCATCAGGTTTACACACTTCACAGCACTCACGATAGCACATACCCTCCCCAATGTCCATAACCCAATCCCCCTCTCCCAACCCTACCTCCCCTCAGCAATCCCAGTTTGTTTTGTGAGATTAAGAGTCATTTATGGTTTGTCTCCCTCCCAATCCCATCTTGTTTCATTTATTCTTCTCCTAACACCCAACCCCCCATGTTGCATTTCCACGTCCTCATATCAGGGAGATCATATGATAGTTGTCTTTCTCTGATTGACTTATTTCACTAAGCATGATACCCTCTTGTTCCATCCATGTTGTCGCAAATGGCAAGATTTCATTTCTTTGATGGCTGCATAGTATTCCATCGTGTATATATACCACTCTTCTTTACCCATTCATCTGTTGATGGGCATCTAGGTTCTTTCCATAGTTTGGCTATTGTAGACATTGCTGCTATAAACATTTGGGTACACGTCCCCCTTCGGATCACCACGTTTGTATCTTTAGGGTAAATACCCAGTACTGCAATTGCTGGGTCATAGGGTAGTCCTATTTTCAACATTTTGAGGAACCTCCATGCTGTTTTCCAGAGTGGTTGCACCAGCTTGCATTCCCACCAACAGTGGAGGAGGGTTCCCCTTTCTCCACATCCTCGCCAGCATCTGTCATTTTCGGACTTGTTAATTTCAGCCATTCTGACTGGTGTGAGGTGATATCTCATTGTGGTTTTGATTTGTATTTCCCTGATGCCGAGTGATGTGGAGCACACTTTTCATGTGTCTGTTGGCCATCTGGATGTCTTCTTTGCAGAAATGTCTGTTCCTGTCCTCTTTCGATTTCTTGATTGGATTGTTTGTTCTTTGGCTGTTGAGTTTGCTAAGTTCCTTATAGATTTTGGACACTAGCCCTTTATTTGATATGTCGTTTGCAAATATCTTCTCCCATTCTGTCAGTTGTCTTTTGGTTTTATGAACTGTTTCCTTTGCTGTGCAAAAGCTTTTGATCTTGATGAAATCCCAATAGTTCATTTTTGGCCTTGCTTCCATTGCCTTTGCTGATGTTCCTAGGAAGATGTTGCTGCAGGTGAGGTTGAAGAGGTTGTTGCCTGCATTCTCCTCAAGGATTTTCATGGATTTCTTTCTCACATTGAGGTCCTTCAGCCATTTGGAGTCTATTTTCGTGTGTGGTGTAAGGAAGTGGTCCAATTTCATTGCATGTGGCTGGTTCATTTTTTTTTTTATACATATAGATAATAATTTAACATATTTACCATCACAGTGAGATGTCCAGTACATCAAATTCCTTAATAACCTTCTAACCTGAACTTTTGATACATACACCCGTGTTTTTCTTTGCTTTTCTATTTTTATTTTTTTTTAATTTTAGTTTAGTTTAGTCTAGTTTATTCTTTCATAATTTTTATTTTCTAATATATATTTGAGTGAAACTCAAGGTAATCCCCTTTCTCCAATCAATGTTAAGCCTATAGGAAAACCAATTTTTAATCGCCCTTTATCTTAGGAATGTTGAGTCCATTAACAAAGACATCAAGATACAACCAGGAAGAATCAAAATAATCTTCCTCGCCCACACTGAGAATTTATAACCCCTCTCCAATCTTTTCCTTTCCCCAGTGTTTCTGTGTATTTGTGTTTGTCATGAGAGTATATAAATATTATACTTGGGGTTCTTTCTGATGAGGTTTTTCCTTTTGTTTTGCTTTTATATAAAGCAAATATATATATATATATATACATTTTTCTATTGTCATATACTTTTATCAGTCTTCGTGTTTTTCTGTTTTTGTTTGTATACTTCCTATATCTTAACTTGGGGCCCACTGGGCTGAGACTCCTCTCGTATCTTTCTTTATTTTCTTATTTTCCTCTCTCTCTCTCTCTCTTTTTCCTCTCTCTCTCTGTCTCTCTTTTTTTCTCTATTTTTGTTTCTTTTCTTTTTTCTCTCAATTAGGTGGGGAATTTTGATTGCACAGAAGCATTCCAGGGTGCACCTTGACTGCACCAGATTCGATATATCCAGCTGCATCCATTCAGTCACCACTTACCAAAATTAATAGGAGGAGGAATGCCCAACAGAAGAAAAATACAGAGGATGGGCCTTCTGCAACAGAGCTAATGGCTATCGACATAGACAATATATCAGAAAAGGAATTCAGGATAACAATTATCCAGGCACTAGCTAGGTTGGAGAAAGCCATGGATGACCAAATGGAACTGATTAGGGCAGAACTGAAAGCCACCAGGGATGATGTTCAAAATGCTCAATGTCTACAATAGCCAGACTATGGAAAGAACCTAGATGTCCATCAACAGATGAATGGATAAAGAAGATGTGGTATATATACACAATGGAATACTATGCAGCCATCAAAAGAAATGAAATCTTGCCATTTGCGACGAAGTGGATGGAACTAGAGCGTATCATGCTTAGTGAAATAAGTCAATCAGAGAAAGACAACTATCATATGATCTCCCTGATATGAGGACATGGAGAAGCAACATGGGGGGGTAGGGGGATAGGAGAAGAATAAATGAAACAAGATGGGATTGGGAGGGAGACAAACCATAAATGACTCTTAATCTCACAAAACAAATTGGGGGTTGCTGGGGGGAGGTGGGATTGGGAAAGGGGGAGCGGGCTATGGACATTGGGGAGGGGAGGCGAACCATAAGAGACTATGGACTCTGAAAAACAACCTGAGGGTTTTGAAGGGTCAGGGGTGGGAGGTTGGGGGAACAGGTGGTGGGTGATGGGGAGGGCACGTTTTGCATGGAGCACTGGGTGTTGTGCAAAAAGAATGAATACTGTTACGCTGAAAAAATTAATAAAAAGGGAAAAAAAATGCTCTCAATGAATTCCAATCCAATTTAAGTTCTCTAAAAGCTAGGGAAACTGAGACAGAAGATAGAATTAGTGATCTGGAGGACAAACAGATAGAGAGAAAGGATCAGGAGGAAGCCTTGAACAAACAGCTCAAAAGGCATGAAAACAGATACAGGGAAATAAATGATGCATGAAACGTTCCAACGTCAGAATTATTGGAATCCCTGAAGGGGAGGAGAAAGAAAGAAATCTAGAAGATATAGTGGAACAAGTTGTCTATGAAAATTTTCCCAATCTCATTAATGGAAACAGCATTCATGTACTAGAGGCATAGCGGTCTCCCCACAAGATTTTAGATTCTTGAAAGCCCTCGAGATACCTGATAGTTAGAATGAAGAATTATGATTCTAGACAGACCCTTTTGAAAGCAGCTAAGACAAAGAAGCTCCTTACATACAGAGGAAAGCCCACTAGAATAATGTCAGAACTGTCCACAGAGACCTGGCAAGCCAGGAAGGGCTGACAAGATATACTCAGGGCACTAAATAAGAAGAACACACAGCCAAGAATACTTTATCCAGCAACACTGACATTCAAAATGGATGGAGAAAGAAAGAGTTTCCAGGACCCGGCAAGGCTTAAAAGACTATACAACCACCAAGCCAACACTACAGGAAATATGAAGGGGGGTTCTATAAAAGAGAAAAAATCCTAAGAATATCATTGAACAGAAATATAGAGACAATCTACACACAGAAAGACTTCAAAGGTAACATGATGTCAATCAAAATGTATCTATCAGTAATCACTCTCAATGTGAATGGCCAGAATGTGCCCATAAAATGACACAGGGTTGCAGATAGGATAAAACGACAGGACCCATCCATATGTTGTCTACAAGAGACTCATTTGAACCTAAAGATACACCCAGACTGAAAGTGAAGGGATGGAGAAGAATCTTTCATGCCAATGGGCCTCCAAAGAAGGCCGGGGTAGTGATTCTCATTTCAGGTAAATTAGATTTTAAACTAAAGGCTGTAGTCAGATATACAGAAGGACTCTACAACATTCTTAAAGGGACTATCCACCAAGATGATCTAACCATTGTAAATATCTATGCCCCCAATATGGGAGCAGCCAATTATATAAGAAAACTATTAATCAACATAGTCATATTGATATGAATCCATTAATAGTAGGAGACCTTAACGTGCCTATCTCAGTAATAGAAGATCATCGAAGCAGAAAATCAATAAAGAAATAAGAGCATTGAATGAAACATTGGACCAGATGGACCTCATTTGACCCTAAAACAACAGAATACTAATTCTTCTCAAGGGCACATGGAACCTTCTCCAGAATAGACCACATAATCGGTCACAAAGCAGGACTCAACCGATACCAAAAGACTGACATTATTACCTGCATATTCTCAGATCACAATGCTTTGAAACTGGAGCTTAATCACAAGAAAAAGTTGAGAAGGAACTCATACACCTGGAAGCTAAAGAGCACCTTGCTTAAGAATGCTTGTATCAACCAGGAGGTCAAGGAAGAACTTAAACAATTCATGGAAACCAATGAGAATGAAGACACTGCAGTCCAAAACCTATAGGATACAGCAAAGGTGGTTCTAAGGGGGAAATACATAGCCATCCAAGCCTCACTCAAAAAATTTGAAAAATCCAGAATACACCAGCTATCTCTACACCTTAAAGAACTGGAGAATCAACAACAAATCAAACCAACTCCACATGCAAGAAGGGAAATAAGATTAGTGCAGCGATCAATGAGGTAGAAACAAGAGACACAGTAAAACATGTCAATTAAAATAGAAGCTGTTTTTTTTTTGGGGGGGGGAGAATCAATAAGATTGATAAACCATTGGCCACACTAATCCAAGAAAAAGAGAGGAAGCCCAAATTAATACAATTATGAATGAAATGTTAGAGATCACAACTAACACCAAGGAAATGGAAACAGTCATCAGAAATTATTACCAACATTTATATGCCAATAAGCTAAGCAACCTGATGAAATGGATGCATTCCTGGAAAACTACAACCTCCCAAAATTGTACCAGGAAGAATTTGACAATCTGAATAGACTGATATTAGTAACGATATTGAAGCAGTGATCTAAAACCTCCCCTAAAACAAGAGCCCAGGACCTGATGGAATCCCTGGGTAATTCTACCAAAGTTTCAAAGAAGAAATAACACCAATTCTCCTGAAGCTGTTCCAAAAAATTGAAGCAGAACGACAACTTCCAGACTCTTTTTCTGAAGCCAGCATTACCCTGATCCCCAAACCAGTCAAAGACCCTACCAAAAAGGAGAATTGCAGACCAATATCACTGATGAATATGGATGCTAAGATTCTCAACAAGATCCTAGCAAACAGGATCCAGCAGCACATTAAAAAGCTTATCCACCATGATCAGGTCTGATTCATCCCTGCATACAAGGATGGTTCAACAGTCGCAAATCAATCAATGTGATAGAGCAAATCAATAAGAGAAGAGAGAAGAACCACATAGTCCTCTCAATTGATGCAGAAAAAGCATTGACAAAATCCAGCATCCAATCTTGATTAAAACGCTTCAAAGTATTGGGATAGAGGGAACATTCCTGAACTTCATAAAATCTATCTATGAAAGACCCACAGCAAATATCATCCTCAATGGGAAAAAGCTTGCAGCCTTCCCGTTGAGATCAGGAACACGACAAGAATGCCCACTCTCACTGCTCTTGTTCAACATAGTAGTAGAAGTCCTAGCAATGGCAATCAGGCAACAAAGAGAAATAAAAGGTATCCAAATTGGCAATGAAGAATTAAACTCTCACTCTTTGCAGATGACATGATTCTTTATATGGGCAACCCCAAAGACTCCACCATACAGCAATTCAAACGTGGCAGGATACAAAGTCAATGTTCAGAAATCACTGGCTTACTTATACACCAACAATGAAAATACAGAAAAGGAAATTAGAGAATCAATTCCATTTACTATAGCACCAAGAAACATAAGATACCTGGGCATAAACCTAACCAAAGAGGTAAAGTATCTGTGCTCGAGGAACTGCAGAAAACTCATGAAAGAAACTGAAGAAGGCACAAAAAGATGGAAGACCATTCCATGCTCTTGGATAGGAAGAATAAACACTGTTAAAATGTCTATATTGCCTAGAGCAATCTATACTTTTAATGTCATTGAAATCAAAATTCCACCGGTGTTTTTCAAGGAGCTGGAGAAAACAATCTAAAATTTCTATGGATCAGTAGATACCCCAAATTGTTAAGGAAATGTAGAAAAACAAAAACAAAACTGGCAGCATCACGTTACCTGATCTCAACCTCTATAACAAAGCTGTGATCACCAAGACTGCGTGGTACTGGCATAAAAACAGACACATAGACCAGTGGATCAGAGTAGAGAGTCCAGATATGGACCCTCAACTCTATGTTAAAATAATTTTTTACAAAACAGGAAAGAATATACAGTGGAAAAAAAGTCAGTATCTCCAATAAATGGTGCTGGGAAAACTGGACAGCGATATGTAGAAGAATGAAACTCGACCATTCTCTTACACTGTACACAAAGATAAACTCGAAAGGATAAAACACCTCAATGTGAGACAGGAATCCATCAGAATCCTAGAGGAGAACATAGGCAGTAACCTCTTCGATATCAGCCACAGCAACTTCTTTCAAGAGATGTCTCCAAAGGCCAAGGAAACAAAAGCGAAAATGAACTTTTGGGACTTCATCAAGATCAAAAGCTTCTGCACAGCAAAGGAAACAGTCAACAAAACAGAAAGGCAACCCACAGAATGGGAGAAGATATTTGCAATGACATTACAGACAAAAGGTTGATATCCAGGATCTATAAAGAACTCCTCAAACTCAACACACACAAAACGGATAATCATATCAAAAAATGGGCAGAAGATATGAACCGACACTTCTCCAACGAAGACATACAAATGGCTATCAGACACATGAAAAAATGCTTATCATCACTAGCCATCAGGGAGATTCAAATTAAAACCACATTGAGGGGCGCCTGGGTGGCTCAGTGGGTTAAGCCGCTGCCTTCGGCTCAGGTCATGATCTTGGGGTCCTAGGATCGAGTCCCACATTGGGCTCTCTGCTCAGCGGGGGCCTGCTTCCCTCTGTCTCTCTCTGGTGCCTCTCTATCTACTTGTGATCTCTCTCTGTCAAATATATAAATAAAATATTTAAAAAAAACCACATTAAGATTTCATTTCTTTTGATGGCTGCATAGTATTCAGTTGTGTATATATACCACCTCTTCTTTATCCATTCATCTGTTGATGGACATCTAGGTTCTTTCCATAGTTTGGCTATTGATGACATTGCTGCTATAAACATTTGGGTACACATGCTTCTTCGGATCACAACGTTTGTATCTTTAGGGTAAATACCCAGTACTGCAATTGCTGGGTCATAGGGTATTCTATTTTCAACATTTTGAGGAACCTCCGTGCTGTTTTCCAGAGTGGTTCCATCAGCTTGCATTCCCACCAACAGCGGAGGAGGGTTCCCCTTTCTCTGCATCCTCGCCAGCATCTGTCCTTTCCTGAGTTGTTAATTTTAGCCATTCTGACTGGTGTGAGGTGATATCTCATTGTGGTTTTGATTTGTATTTCCCTGATGCCAAGTAATGTGGAGCACTTTTTCATGTGTCTGTTGGCCACCTGCCAACATGCCCCTTCAGATGTTGTGCAAAAACAATGAATACTGTTATGCAGGAAAAAAAAAATAATTAATTAATTAAATAAAGAATTATAAAAAAAAAAGAAGTGGAAAATGGTAAAGTCACTTTGGAAGATAGGTTGACAGTTTCTTACAAAACTAAATATACTGTTACCATATGATCTGACTGTTATGCTCCTTGTTATTTACCCAAATGAGTTGAAAACTTATATCCATAAAAACCTGCACAGGAAAGTTTATAGAAGTTTTATTCGTAACTGCCCAAATTGGAAGCAATGAAGATGTCCTCAACCGGTGAATGGATAAACAAAGTATGATATGGCCATTGAGTAAAATATTAATCAGCAATAAAAAGATATAAGCTAAAACAACAACAACAACAACAACAACAAAAACCCACATTGAGATATCACCTCACACCAGTTAGAATGGCCAAAATTAGCAAGATAGGAAACAACACGTGTTGAAGAGGATGTGGAGAAAGGGGAACTCTCTTCCACTGTTGGTGGGAATGCAAGTTAGTGCAGCCACTTTGGAAAACAGTGTGGAGATTCCTGAAGAAATGAAAAATAGAGCTTCCCTATGACCTTCAATTGCACTGCTGGGTATTTACCCCAAAGATATAGATGTAGTGAAAAGAAGAGCCATCTGTACCCCAATGGTTATAGCAGCAATGGCCACAGTCGCCAAACTGTATAAAGAACCAAGATGCCCTTCAACGGATGAATGGATAAGGAAGATGTGATCCATATACACGATGGAGCATTTTGCCTCCATCAGAAAGGATGAATACCCAACTTTTGTAGCAACATGGACGGGACCTGAAGAGGTTATGCTGAGTGAAATAAGTGAAGCAGAGAGGGTCAAGTATCATATGGTTTCACTTATTTGTGGAGCATAACAAAGAACATGGAGGGCATGGGGAGATGGAGAGGAGAAGGGAGTTGAGGGAAATTGGAAGGGGAGATGAACCATGAGAGACTATGGACTCTGAAAAACAACCTGAGGATTTTGAAGGGGCAGGGGGTTGGAGGCTCGGGGAGGAGGTCATGGTTAATGGGGAGAGCACGTATTGAATGGAGCACTGGGTGTGGTGCAAAAACAATGAATACTGTTATGCTGAAAAGAAATTTGAATAAATAAATAAATAATCTAGCTGTAATATTAGGTAAGTTAAAGATATTAAGAGAACAAGAATCATAGGAATTAATTTTTACAATGTTGCATCTATGAATTATACATGTTTTAGGGCAATACTGGGAACTTTTATATTGTTTTCCCCGAACGGCTTTTTGTAGTTTTATGGGGGACCCAGTGGTCGTCCTCCTTTCTTTTTTGGTGGTGGGGGGAGCTTGCCTTATGTGGAAGAGTTCTGTTGCCTTTTTTTCAGTCAGTTTTTCTTGGGTTAGTCATCCTGTGCTCTATGAAGGGGCTGGGCTCTGTGCAAACATGTTTTTCAGGCTTTTGTTCTTTGTGGTTTTTGTTCTTTGGTGGCCTTTTGTGGCTTTTTGGAGGTTTAGTGAAAAGCAAACTGCCCCCAGACCTCTGCCTCAAAAAGAAGCCTCATTCTTCTCATTTCTTCTCATTCTGGGTGGTCCAGAACACAAAAATTCCCCCACTGCAAATTCTACAGAACAGTGCAGCCTGCAGCAGTCTGTGCACTCCCCCAGGCATGGTCTCCGGGGTCACCCAAGGCACCCACTTTTCTCTGCTCCCCCATGCCACTAAAACCACTATATTGGTCCAGAGAGCCTGCTTCCAGTGACTGCCTTTATCAGGACTGCTGTCTGGGGATCAGGTCCATGCAGGGAGCACTCAGACACTATGGTTGCACAGATCTCATAAGACTGTCATCGCCACCAAGAGATCCTGACCAGAGATCTCACTGGGTTCCCTCAGGCACTGGCTGGGAGCTCCAGACCCTCAGTCAGTCCTAGAGACCACTGGCTAGGTCCCACCACACCAAGCTCTCTTGGGCATGGGTAGGGAGTGTGCTCAGACTCTAGGCATGCAATGCCTGCAGAGCACAAAAGACTGGGGTTCTAGAGAACTCTGACTGGTGCTCACACCAGACTCTCTCAGGTGGAGAGAGATGTGCACCACACAAACATTGGTGAAAGCAGTGGAAAACCAAGGGCTCAGGAATCACAGACTGGAAGACCTGCCAGACACTTTGGCATGGATGATCCCTTATAGTGGCCATCCTGGGAAAATAAGCTTAGGCCCCTGCCCATGACCTCCCAATCCCACCAGTTGCCCCTTCAGATCTTTTGCTGTTTCTAGTGCTTCTCCCCCCTCCCCCAGACTTCAAGTTAATGCCATTCCCCAATCACAGTGCACTTTCATATTGAGAAATTAGTTTCCAATGGGTCACTTCTGGTGGCTCCCTCTGCCTTTGTTTGTCCTCCAATATCAGTTTGAGCATTTCCACTCTGCTTTACCTCTCCACTGATGTGTTGTCTCCAAAGAGGTCCAGAAGTGTATAATCTTACATCTCAGACTGATTTCACGGGTGTTCAGAGTGTCCTGGTAAATATTTAGCTCATTTTAGGGGACCAGTTGAAACTGGGTTTCCTCCTTCTCTGCCATCTTGCTCCAGTTCTTCTCTCTTCCAAATCAACTCTGCATTTCTTACATTCCATGATATGCTCAACTTACCTTTCTCCACAGTTCTAGTTGCATATTTTTACTCTCTCAACCACTGGATGGATTTCTTGTGTGTTCAAAGTGATTTGATATTAATTGAGCTATGTTCCAAGGACAAGGCAAGCCTAGGATTTCCCTACTCCTCTGCCATCTTAACTCTTCCCTGAAGTGCAATCAGAATAAAAAATAATAAATAAATAAATAAATAAATGTATATATATGTATATGTATATATATATATATACACACACACACGAACAAATTGTGATATATATATATATATATATATATATATATATATATATATATATATATATATATAGTATATGTGTGTGTGTGTGTATATATATATATATGTATATATATAATCTCTTTCCTCTCTTCCTTTCCTCCTTTCTTAGCCTTCTGTTCCAGGGATGTGATAGCTGTTTAAACACCTGATGAGGGAAATTGACAGCACACCCCATTCCTTTCAAAAGCAGCGAGATCCTGTATTTCCTTATAAAGTGCCCCAGCCCCTTCCTCTGGGAGTGCTTGGAAGATTTTGAAGGCCAAAGGTGCTGCAGTCTCCTTTATCTTGCAAAGCAAAAGTGCTTGTTCCTCTGTCCTAAACTCTTCTCTCTGCATTATACTTTGGCTCCAAATCTCAGAAGACAGCATTCCACAAAATATCCACACTTTGAGGGCACTTGTTAATCATTGTCCTGAGAATATAGAGATCTATTGCTATCTTCCTTTTTGCTGTTGTTGTATTTGAAATTATGATTTTTTGTACTGGTATGCTTTCATTCTTTTTGTCATTTGCTTATCTATTGTACGGTTTTGCTTTTGCCTTCTTGGGGCCTACTTACTACATCATAGAGCTAGAACTGTGTTTCATGCTGCTAACTGTAATCATAAGAACTCTACACTTTTACTCCTCCCTTTTATGTTTTTTGATATCACAACTTACATATTTTTATATTGTGTATCCAGTAACAAAGTATTTTAATGATAATGTCAATTCCTGGATTTTTTTTTCTATTGCAAAGTGGTTAGTTTTAGGCTATTTTCAATCTTGCTATATACTTTTAACAGTATATTTTATGTATATTTTTTAAATTTTTATTTATTTCTTATTTTTTATAAACATAGAATGTATTTCTATCCCCAGGGGTACAGGTATGTGAATCGCCAGGTTTACACACTTCACCGTAGCATATACCTTCCCCAATGTCCATAACCCTCTTCCCCTCTCCCATCCCCACCTCCCCCAGCAACCCCCAGTTTGTTTTGTGAGATTAAGAGTCACATATGGTTTGTCTCCCTCCCAATCCCATCTTGTTTCATTTATTCTTCTCCTATCCCCCTAACCCCCCATGTTCATCTCCATGTCTTCATATCAGGGAGATCATATGATAGTTGTCTTTCTCTGATTGACTTATTTCACTAAGCATGATACCCTCTAGTTCCATCCACGTTGTCGCAAATGGCAAGATTTCATTTCTTTGATGGCTGCATAGTATTCCATTGTGTATATATACCACATCTTCTTTATCCATTCATCTGTTGATGGACATCTAGGTTCTTTCCATAGTTTGGCTGTTGAGACATTGCTGCTATAAACATTCGGGTGCACGTGCCCCTTCAGATCACTACGTTGGAATCTTTAGGGTAAATACCCAGCACTGCAATTGCTGGGTCATAGGCTAGTTCTATTTTCAACTTTTTGAGGAACCTCCATGCTGTTTTGCAGAGTGGTTGCACCAGCTTGCATTCCCACCAACAGTGGAGGAGGGTTCCACTTTCTCCACATCCTCGCCAGCATCTGTCATTTCCTGACTTGTTAATTTTAGCCATTCTGACTGCTGTGAGGTGATATCTCATTGCGTTTTTTTATTTTTTTATATTACTAGTTAGCTCTTTTTATTTAAGCCTGAAGAACTCAACTTAGCATTTCTTGAAAGGCAGATCTAGTGATGATGAGACCTCCCCTGATCCCCCTTTTATTTGTGGGTGTCTGTATCCTACCACATTCTGAAGGACAATGATTCTGGGTAAAATACACTTGATGGGTAATAGTTTTCTTTTAGTACTTGAATATATCACTGTTTCCTAATTTTTAGTCCCTGCTATGGCACAATTTAAGCTTTATGCATTCTCTCAACCCAGCAAAATCTTTGATGTGACAGTCTCCCTTTTGTTTTTGCTCCTAGTGATGAATGTTCAAGTGTCCGGTTGCTCTCAGGCCTGAAGATTTGGGCCAACTTTCCACATATATTCAATTGCTATATGTGAATGTTCACTCATGTTGCTATCAAGAATATCCAGGAAACTGGATAAGAGTGGAGTGTGTGTGGTGAGGTATGTGGATTGCCAAAGGTGTCCGTGTGCCATTTGGGAGATCTGCAGGTAAGACATCCCCATACCTTTGGTGCAGGGATCCTAATGGAGTCTAGAATGTGGTTAAGAGAATGTCCTTCTCACAACTGTTTCAAATTATGCAGAATTTCTTCCAATCACCACTACCTGTTAAGCATTCACAGTCCTGCCAACAGTGTAAAAGAGTTATGATTTCTCCATGTCCTCTTTTGTAGCATATGTAACTACAGATAATCATGCCTACAGAACCATCAGGCCAGCCTCCACACCAGAAGACTGCTATCTCTTTCCATAAAACAGGCCTATTTAGACACTTGATGAATCTATGATGAGGAAATCTTGCTCCCAGATCCTTTATGGTATATAGAGGTCTACATAGCCTCAAGAGTAATACCAAATAATAATAATAAACATGAATCACGTTTTCTGTTATATTGCATTATTTGCTGTATTTGAAACAAAGTTTATCACTGTTCTTCTCTTATTGATAGTGGAATTAAAGCCCAGAATATTTTTTTCCAGCTATATGGAACTAAAACATTCTAACTGTAGAACTCATAAGCTTAAGTTTGAGAGTATGATTCATGCGGTGTTCTCTGCTGCCTTCTTGGGTCTCTAGACTTTTTAGTTGACTGTCTCTGCTCATAAAACTCTTACTACTGGATTATGACTTTAATGTTTTCCTCTGGTTTCCTTCATCCATCTGTGCATGAGTCAACCCTACCTGGACACCCAAAAGATTTTCCAAGACAAGGTTATTATTCTGTTTCTGTTTCAGTAAGTTCCTTCACAATGACTGCTGAGTCACTGAAAGCCAAAACAAGCCTAAAACAAATATTGACGTTTGGAAAATTTTATTGGAAAAATAAAGTTTATTTTGTACTTCTGGGACCACAAGAACTTGTTTTTCTTGACCTGCAATGCACTGCATACCCCTCCCCCAACACATACAACTCCTGAAATACCATGCATGTACTCTCCATTGTGTCCATTGATTTAATTTATTTTCACATATCTGAGTTGCTCGTGCTGGATGAACAAACACCTGTCAGAACAAGTGATCTTCTTTGCTATGATGACTTCAGCCCTCGGTCAACACCTGGCAGTGTAAATGAGTCACAGTTTTGAACTGCGGACCCTAACAGTAGGCGGGTTCCCTTGCACCCAGTGTGCTCATAGAATTTAGTAGTTGGATTGGGTTTGGCTACCAGAAGACATTTGTCAAATCAGTGTTGGTTCTGGCTCTTGAAGTTCAGTCAACTTTTGACAGGCCAGTGGAAATCTCTGGATTATCCAAATTAATTTGTCTCATCCAATAAATTTTTATCATCCCAAGTCCCATAGAAAGTTCAAATCTTTGCACTTAATTAAACCTGTACTTCCAATTGCCTTTTCATCACAAGCTCACCGCGTTTTTAAAAATTCAGTAAATAAAAGTAAATTTGTTCCTGTTTATGATGCACCACTCCAAGGGCACAAGTAAATTTCAATGGAAATCTCCAATCCTAATGTGAGTGTCATATTTTCTCCAGCTTCATTACCATCAGTAGTGTTTGGAGCCAATAAAATAAAATAGAGAATACCCTCAGCCAACTGAGGGAGTTCCACAAGTTTTGCTCTGTTGAAACATATGGAGGCTAATCTAATGCCTTCACTTAGTGTAGTATAATCAGAGAGTCAGTAGCTATTTTGGTGTGTGCATCACCGACTGGGAGACATCACCAAAACACTAAGGAGGCAAAGTAGAGATAAGGTGCTCCTTTGGACTTAGGCACTAAACATCGTGATGCCCCAAAGCAATGCTATTTGTCTTTGCACATAGTATGCTGCCTAGCAGATTGATCTGTGCATTTTGCCTGAGGTCACATTCCAGATTTCATTCAGAAGTAATCAATAGGTTAGTTAGAATGCCCAGGACAAAAGAACAGAATGAAATAATTATCACTCACAAGAAATAATGTAAGCCCTTCCTCCTCAATCGATCAAGAACAAAAGATCACACATGTTTCAGGTCAATACCTCCCCTAAACATTACACCTCTTCACTGTAAGATTATCTGTTCCTTTTCTTGGTTACCACATGGATGTCAACAACTTTGGACCCTTCTTTGGCTTCATTCCCCAATTCCAGAACCCAGGATTAAAGGATACCTCTTAAATCATAGTTTTCAATTCTCACATAATCTTCTATTAGTCCTCCAGACCCCAGTTGTATATATCATGGTTACCCTGAGTCTTAATGCCTCACACTTCTAGTAAACACCTCAGCATCTGATTTTATCAGCTTTCCCACGTGTCTTTTAAACAAGCAGTCTTTCAAACCTCATCATCTTCCACTCTTTCTCTGCCTTCCTCATATTCCTGAGTAAACCTAACTCCTTGGAGATTTGTTTATCAAGCCAGCTTCTTCTTAGCCCATTTAATTAAACTTAATATACTCCCTTTTACTTAGGAAGTAGTACATCCATGGTCAACTTCCAGGGATCTCTGTGAAGAAACTGGAATTCTTCAAGTTTCCAGTAATTATCCTAGCTAGAGATTCCATGCTTGCAATGCATTTGCACTAACAGGTTTTTCATTTTATCCCTTTCATTATTGTAACAATAAAAAAAAATTTAATTATTTTATTTCTATTTATTTATTTTTATCATTAAATTTTATTGCATAATATATTATGTTAATAATATAGAAGTACAATATGCTATTATATTTTATTTATTATATTTATTTGATTATTTATTTTAATTATTTAATGATTATTTTAATTATTTTTAATTGCTACAGTTGACATATAATATTTAGTTAGTGTCAGTGGGGGTTGGGGTGGAGAAAGATGGCAGTAGAGTAGGAAGGCCCTAGGCTCATTTCATCTCACTGACACAACTAAATAACTATCAAATCATTCTAAATACCCCAGAAAGCAACATGAAGACTGACAGAACAAAGCCCACAATTAAAGGGATAGAAGATGTCATATCAAGGAAGGTAGGAAATGCCAAGATGTGGTTGAGGAGACAAACAGATCATGGGTGCAATGGAGGGGAGAGAGCCAGCGTCAGGGAAGGGTGTGAGAGAGGGGAGCTCACAGGAGAATGCACAAAGTAATGCACTAGAATACCATTAACTGGGGAATGAAGAGGACAAATTTTGTGAGTTTCTGCAAAAAAGCAGGGCTTGAAGACTGTTGTTGTAAAGGCCAGTGGGCTTGGCAGAGATAGAACCCTGAGAGAGCTGTGCCCCTTTGGAGAGAAGGGAGGAAAACAACCAAGAATGGACGGTGTGGAAAAGTGGTCTGAAAATGCCTTTGGCTCACAGGGGAAGGTTATTTGCTCTTCTCAGAATGGTTACCTGGGAAGTAATGTTCACGGAGTTGCCTCTCCAGGAAAAAAGGAACTGGCCAGCACTTCTCCTTCCCTCCACAATCAGCATAAACAGAGAATCAGCTGCTGGAAGCAGAGCACACCCACATTCACTGCCTAACTGGCATTCACCAAGCCGCACCACCTGGTGCCCTGGTGGGATTGCTATTCTTAATCACTCTGGCCTCATCCCAGCACTCTGGGTCTTCTCCTAAGTGACCAACACAAACAGCTGTCCACACCAATTCTTTGGACCAGAGAGTTCTGCAGGATGCAGTTCTGGTGGAGGTGGTGTAAAGTCACATTTTACAAGCAGATCTGAGCTCACCTAGTTAAAACTCACCACATTATTTTCAGTGGCCAAATACTGCCAACACCTGGCACAGAGAGATAGAAATGACTGGCATGAAAGACAGAGCAGCCATAACATGAGAGAAAACTGCACCCAGCACACATCAGAGATATTTCCTGAAGTGCCAGGGCCTGGGCAGGATATTAACTCTTCATCCTAAGGCCACCATTTTCAGGAACAGGAGACATAACTGGCTTTTCTAACACAAAGAGGAAGGCAGATACTTAGATAAAAGGTGAACACAGAGGAGTTTATCCCAGGAAAGAATGAGATAAGGCTATGCCACACATCTAAGCAAAGCAGATATAAGTAAACATGCCTGAGAAGAATGTAAAGCCACAATCCTAATGATACTCGCTAGGCTTCAGAAAAGAATAGAACATATCAGAGAAACCCTTGCTACCGAGAGTTAAAAAGGAATAAAAAAAAAAAATTTGGAAGGGGAGGCGAACCATAAGAGACTATGGACTCTGAAAAACAACCTGAGGGTTTTGAAGGGTCAGGGGTGGGAGGTTGGGGGAACAGGTGGTGGGTAAGGGGAGGGCACGTTTTGCATGGAGCACTGGGTGTTGTGCAAAAAGAATGAATACTGTTACGCTGAAAAAATAAATAAAATGGAAAAAAAAAAGTAAACCAGGAAAAAAAAAAGTGACTCTGTCAGAGATGAAGAATCGACTAAATGACATTAGAAACAGACTGATTGCAATGAACAGAGACCGAAAGAAGCAGAAGATTGAATTAACAAAGTAGAAGACAAAATAATGGAAAACAATGAAGCTTAACAAAATAGAAGAAGAATTATCAAACATAAGTATTAAGTTAGGGAACTCAGTAACATTATCAAATGTAGTAACATTTGCATTATAGGAGTGCCTTAAGAAAAGAGAGGAAACAACAAATCCAGGGCAATGCCAAGACATATTGTAATTAAATCTGCAAGATGTAGTGACAAATAAAAAAAAAATAAAAGCAACAAAAGAAGTCCCTATCTTATAGAGAAGATACACTAAGCTAGTTGCAGTTCTTTCTACAGAATCGTGGGAATCCAGAGAAAAGTGGCATGATGGTGAAGCAGGAAAATATAGAGCCAAGAATACTCGTTCTGTCAAAGCTGTCATTCAGAATAGAAGGAGAGATAAGGAGGATCAGGAGTTCCCCAGATGAACAAAACCTAAAGCGGTTCATGATCACTAAACCATCCTTGCAGGAAATATTAAAGGGGATTATTTGAGAGCAAAGGAGTGACCGAAAGTAACAAAGAAAGAAAGGTTTAGAGAAAGTCTCAGAAATGGTGACAAAACAATATTAAACGACGGTAAAAACATATCTAAAAATGTTTTATCTGAATGTAAATGGACAAAATGCTCTGAATGGGTAGAAGAAGAAAGACCCATCTAACATGCTGCATACAAGAGATTCATTTTAGACACAAAGACATCTGAAGATTGAAAGTGAGGGAATGCAGAAAAGTTTATCATGCAAATGGATGTCAAAAGAAAGTTAAAGCAGCAATCCCGTGTTGGGGAAACTAGACACTAAAAAAGACTATAGTAACAGTAATCAGACAACACAAAGAAGTCATCCAAATTATCAAGAAACGAATAAAACTTTTACTATTTCCAGATGACAAACTTTTACTATTTCCAGATGACATGGTATCAAGTATAGATAACCCAAAAGGCCCACCAAAAAATTGCTATAGTTGATACACGAATTCAGTAAATTCTCAGGATACAAAATCTGTTGCATTTCTATACATCAGTAATAAAGCAGCTGAAAGACAAATTAGGGAACCAATTCCAACTTTACAATGCACTATAACTATTCTATACCTAGAAATAAGTGTAGCCAAAGAGGTAAAATATCAGTATCCTGAAAACTATAAAACACTGATGAAAGAAATTGAAGATGACACAAATATGGAAAGACATTTCATGCTCATGGATTGAAAGAATAGATATTCCTTAAATGTCTGTAGTCACCAAAGAAATATATACACTTAATGACATCCCTATCAACCTACTGAAAGCATCTTTTTTCTTGTACTCCAAGTTTATTGAATATACACATAGGATAATAAGACTTTGCACAAATAGAACCTTTTGGTAATAAATCCATGTAAGATTGTGCCTCATGGAATAATTCTAGATATTAGAAGTATATTTGAATTCCCTGCACACAGAATGCAGAACTCTAGACCAACTATGTAACTATTTATCATTCATAATACTTAATAGGTCTTTTTTTTAAATTTTTTTATTTGTTTATTTACAGCATAACAGTGTTCATTGTTTTGGCATCATACACAGTGCTCCATGCAGTCCATGCCCTCCCTATTACCAACCACCTGGTTCCTCAACCTCCCACCCCCCAGCCCCTTCAAAACCCTATGGTTGTTTTTCAGAGTCCATAGTCTCTCATGGTTCATCTCCCCTTCCAGTTTCCCTCAACTCCCTCTCCACTCCATCTCACCATGTCCTCCATGTTCTTTGTTATGCTCCACAATTAAGTGAGACCATATGATACTTGACTCTCTCTGCTTATTTTGCTCAGCATAATCTCTTACAGTCCCGTCCTTGTTGCTACAAAAGTTGGGTATTCATCCTTTCTGATGGAGGCATAATACTCCATTGTGTATATGGACCACATCTTCCTTATCCATTCATCCGTTGAAGGGCATCTTGGTTCTTTCCACAGTTTGGCGACCGTGGCCATTGCTGCAATAAACATTGGGGTACAGATGGCCCTTCTTTTCACTACATCTGTATCTTTGGGGTAAATACCCAGCAGTGCAATTGCAGGGTCATAGGGAAGCTCTATTCTTAATTTCTTCAGGAGTCTCCACACTGTTCTCCAAAGTGGCTGCACTAACTTGCATTCCCACCAACAGTGGAAGAGGGTTCCCCTTTCTCCACATCCTCTCCAGCACACGTTGTTTCCTGTCTTGCTAATTTTGGCCATTCTAACTGGTGTCAGGTGGTATCTCAATGTGGTTTTAATTTGAATCTCCCTGATGGCTAGTGATGATGAACATTTTTTCATGTGTCTGATAGCCATTTGTATGTCTTCGTTGGAGAAGTGTCTGTTCATATCTTCTGCCCATTTTTTGATATGATTATCTGTTTTGTGTGTGTTGAGTTTGAGAAGTTCTTGATAGATCCTGGATATCAACCTTTTGTCTGTACTGTCATTTGCAAATATCTTTTCCCATTCCGTGGGTTGCCTTTTTGTTTTGCTCACTGTTCCCTTTGCTGTGCAGAAGCTTCTGATCTTGATGAAGTCCCAAAAGTTCATTTTCACTTTTGTTTCCTTGGCCTTTGGAGACATCTCTTGAAAGAAGTTGCTGTGGCTGATATCGAAGAGGTTACTGCCTATGTTCTCCTCTAGGATTCTGATGGATTCCTGTCTCACGTTGAGGTCTTTTATCCATTTTGAGTTTATCTTTGGGTATGGTGTAAGAGAATGGTCGAGTTTCATTCTTCTACATATCGCTGTCCAGTTTTCCCAGCACCATTTATTGAAGAGACTGTCTTTTTTCCATTGTATATTTTTTCCTGTTTTGTTGAAGATTATTTGACCATAGAATTGAGGATCCATGTATGGGCTCTCCACTCTGTTCCACTGGTCTATGTGTCTGTTTTTATGCCAGAACTGGGCTGCCTTGGTGATCACATCTTTGTAGTAAAGCTTGAAATTTGGTAACGTGATACCGCCAGTTTTGTTTTTGTTTTTCAACATTTCCTTAGCGATTTGGGGTCTCTTCTGATTCCATACCAATCTTAGGATTATTTGCTCTAGCTCTTTGAAAAATATCGGTGGAATTTTGATCAGAATGGCATTAAAAGTATAGATTGCGCTAGGCAGTATGGACATTTTAACAATGTTTATTCTTCCGATCCAAGAGCATGGAACAGTCTTCCATTTTTTGTGTCTTCTTCAATTTCTTTCATGAGTGTTCTGTAGTTCCTCGAGTACAGATCCTTTACCACTTTGGTTAGGTTAATTCGCAGTTATCTTATGGTTCTTGGTGCTATAGTAAATGGAATTGATTCTCAAATTTGCCTTTCTGTATTTTCGTTGTTAGTGTATAAGAAAGCCACTGATTTCTGTACATTGACTTTGTATCCTGCCACGTTACTGAATTGCTGTATGAGTTCTAGTAGTTTGGAGGTGGAGTCTTTGGGGTTTTCCATATAAAGAATCATGTCATCTGTGAAGAGATAGAGTTTGAATTCTTCATTGCCAATTAGGATACCATTATTTCTCTTTGTTGTCTGATTGCCGTTGCTAGGACTTCTAATACTATGTTGAACAAGAGTGGAGAGAGTGGGCATCCTTGTCTGTTCATTGATATGTTCTACTGTATCTCTTATTTCTACCTCATTGATCTCTGCTCTAATCTTGATTATTTCCCTTCTTGCATGTGGAGTTGGTTTGATTTGTTGTTGATACTCCATTTCTTTAAGGTGTAGAGACAGCTGGTGTATTCTGGCTTTTTCAAATTTTTTGAGGGAGGCTTGGATGGCTATGCATTTCCTTCTTAGAACCACCTTTGCTGTATCCCATAGGTTTTGGACCGAGGTGTCTTCATTCTCATTGGTTTCCATGAATTGTTTAAGTTCATCATTGATCTCCTGGTTGATCCAAGCATTCTTAAGGAAGGTGGTCTTTAGCTTCCAGGTGTTTGAGTTCCTTCTGAACTTTTCCTTGTGATTGAGTTCCAGTTTCAAAGCATTGTGATCTGAGAATATGCAGGGAATAATGTCAGTCTTTTGGTATCGGTTGAGTCCTGCTTTGTGACCCAGTATGTTGTCTATTCTGGAGAAGGTTCCATGTGCACTTGAGAAGAATGAGTATTCTGTTATTTTAGCGTGGAATGTTCTTATATGTCTATGAGGTCCATCTGGTCCAATGTCTCATTCAATGCACTTATTTCTTTATTAGTTTTCTGCTTCGATGATCAGTGTATTTCTGAGAGAGGCGTATTAAGATCTCCTACTAGTATTGTATCATATCAATATGACTCTTTATCTTGATTAATAGTTTTCTTATGTAATTGGGTGCTCCCATATTGGGGGCATTGATATTCACAATTGTTAGATAATCTTGGCAGATACTCTCTTTAAGAATTATATAGTGTCCTTCTGTATCTCTGACTACAGTCTTTAGCTTAAAATCTAATTTATCTGATATGAGAATCACTACCCCGTCCTTCTTTTGGGGCCCATTGGCATGAAAGATGCTTCTCCATCCCTTCACTTTCAGTCTGGGTGTATCCTTAGGTTCAAAATGGGTCTCTTGTAGACAACATATGGATGGGTCCTGTCGTTTTATCCAATCTGCAACCCTGTGTCATTTTATGGGTGCATTTAGGACATTCACATTGAGAGTGATTATTGAGAGATAGGTTTTTATTGACATCGTGTTGCCTTTGAAGTCTTTCTGTCTGTAGATTGTTTCTATATTTATGTTCAATGATATTCTTAGGATTTTTTCTCTTTTATAAGACCCCCTTAATATTTCCTTCAGTGTCGGCTTGGTGGTTGCATAGTCTTTTACGCCTTGCCAGACTTGGAAACTCTTTATCTCTCCATCCATTTTAAATGTCAGTCTTGCTGGATAGAATAATCTTCGTTGCATGTTCTTCTCATTTAGTACTCTGAATATATTTTGCCAGCCCTTCCTGGCTTCCCAGGTCTCTGTAGAAAGGTCTGACGTTATTCTAATGGGCTTTCCTCTGTATGTAAGGAGCTTCTTTGTCCTAGCTGCTTTTAAGAGGTTCTGTCATGAAACACAATTCCTCATTTTTTTTTTTTTATACAATTCCTCATTTTAACTATAAGGTGTCCTGAGGACTTTCGAGAATCTTAAATCTTGGGAGGAAATCTCTCTGCATCTAGTACATGAACGTTGTTTCCATTCATGAGATTGGGAAAATTTTCATAGACAACTTCTTCCACTATATCTTCTAGACTTCTTTCTTTTTCCTCCCCTTCAGGGATTCCAATAATTCTGACGTTGGAACGTTTCATGGCATCATTTATTTCCCTGATTCCATTTTCTTGGCTTCTGAGCTGTTTGTTCCAGGCTTCCTCCTCATCCTTTCTCTCTATCTGTTTGTCCTCCAGATCACTAATTCTATCTTCTGTCTCAGTACCCTAGCTTTTAGAGAATTTAGATTAGATGAACTCATTGAGAGCATTTTGAACATCATCCCTGGTGGCTTTCAGTTCTGCCTTAACATTGTGAACATCATCCCTGGTGGCTTTCAGTTCTGCCCTAATCAGTTCTGTTTGGTCATCCATGGCTTTCTCCAACCTAGCTATTGCCTGGATAATTGTTAGTCTGAATTCCTTTTCTGACATATTGTCTATGTCAATAGCCATTAGCTCTGTTGCAGAAGGTCCTTCCTCTGTATTTCTCTTCTGTTGGGTATTCCTCCTCTGAGTCATTTTGGTAAGAGATGACTGAACAGATGCAGCTGGACTTATCAATTGTGGTGCAGTCAATGTGCACCCTGGAACGCTTCTGTGCAATCAGGATTCCCCACCCAAATGAGAGAAAAAAGAAAAGAAAAATAAATAGAGAAGAAGAAAGAAAAAAAGGGGAAAGAAAAAAGGAAAAAGCGAGAGAGAGAGAGAGAGAGAGAGAGAGAGATAGGAAAAAAGGGAAGATAAAAGAGAAGGCTCAGCCCAAATGGGCCACAAGGTAAGATTTGTGAAGTATACAAACAAAAAACAGACAAACAAAAAGACTGATAAAAGTATATGACATGAGAAAAATATATATATAAGCAATAAAAAGGGAAGAACCTCATCAGAAAGAACCCCAAGTATAAGATTTCCATATTATCAGGACAAACACAAATTCACAGAAACACTGACAGAAGGAAAAATTGGGAGAATGGTTATAGATTCTCAGTGTGGGTGAGGAAGGTTATTTTGATTCTTCCTGAAGGTATCTTGATGTTTTTGTTAAGGGATTCAACTTTCCTAAGTTACAGGGGGATTAGAAACTGGTTTGCATATAGGGGTAGCATTGATTGGGGGAAGGGGATTAACTTGAAGTTTAACTCTATATGTATAGTAGAAAATAAAAATTAAAAAAGAATAAACTAGACTAATCTAAGTTAAAATTTAAAAAGACTTAAAAAATAGAAAAGCAAAAGAAAAACACGGGTGTATGTATCAAAAAGTTTGGGTTAGAAGGTTATTAAAGAATTTGATATACTGGACATCTCAGTGTGATGGTAAAGAGGTTAAAAAATTATCTGTATGTGTAAAAAAAAAGAACCAGAATATTGGTAAAGAGTTAAAAATAAAAGTTGTATTTATGAAGTAGTGGTGGTTGTTCTCTCGTAGTCTTTTTTTTTTTTTTTTCTTCCTTCCTGGTTGGTTTTCTGGGGGAGGGGCCTGCCATGTGGGTTTTCAGACAATGATGTTCCCTCAGTTAGGTCATCCCGCTCCCCTCAAGGGGGTGGGCTCTGAGGAAACTGTTTTTTTCAAGTTTTTGTTCTCTGGGGTTTTTATGTTCTTTCATCTGCTTTCTCTCGCCTTGACAGCTTTTGATGGTTTTTGGAGTTTTAGAGGAGAGCAAACTGCACCCAGACCTCCCTCTCAGAGATAAGCTTCAGAATGTTCTGCAAGATCTGCTGGCAGGTTCGGTTCTGAGTCACTGTCCCTGGGGATGCAGGAGCTCCTCGTTGTACCCAAAACCAGGGCAGTGGTGGCTGTCTAGGCAGCTCCAGACCGCCAGAGAGGTTCGGAGCAGAGATCACACACTGAGATTTTCCTGCTGTCCCGGGCTGGGAATGTCTGTTTTTTCTGGATGCCAGAGCTCCAGGCTAGCGCCTATGAGCACCTCTCCCAAGGGAGGGTGTGGGACGCGCGTGTTTCAGGATTGCCATCTGGCCAGGTTCCCAGCCCCTCATGGGAGCCAGACCCCACTCGTTCTGGGGCGCGCTGGCAGCTCAGGTGCACTGGCGGCTCGGGGACAGAGACCTGATTTCTCAGCCGCACTCTCTCTGGCTCAGCGCCAGGGGAGGCTGTCCTGGGCCCGGGGACTTAGGTCCCTGACCCTAACCACCCAGGTTCCCGCTATTTCCCCCCACGATCCTCTGCTCTTTGTTTTTTTTGAGTGCTTTCATCCAGACTCCAAGCTAATGCTGGTCCCCAGACGCAGGGCCCTCTTGTATTGGGGTATTACTTTCCAATCGGTCACCTCTGGTGGCTCCCTCCCCCTTTTGTTTATCTTCCGATATCAGTCCGATTCTCTCAGTCGGTTTTACCTGCCACTGGCATCTTCTGCTCCTGTAGGGATCCAGATGTGTATAATTCTGATCTCAGGCTGATTTCATGGGTGGTCATCGTTCTTTGGTAGGTAATCAGGTCACTTTAGGGTACATATTGAAACGGTGCCTTCTCCTACTTCCCCGCCATCTTGACTCCCCCTGAAAGCATCTTTCACAGAGCTTCAACAAACAATCCCAAAATTGCATGGAACCCCAAAAGACCCCAAAATGACAAAGCAACCTTGAAAAACAAAAGCAAAGCTGGGGACCTCAGAGTTCTGGACTTCAAGATATATTACAGAACTGTAAATCAAAACAGACCCAAAAACAAACACATCAAAAAAGAGCCCCAAAACAAACACATCAACCAATAAGAAAGAACAGAAAACCCAGAAATGAGCCCACAGTTATATAATCAATTAATCTTCAACAAAACAGGTAATAATATCTCCTGGGGAAAAGGCAGTCTCTTCAATGTGTGGTGTTGGGAAGACTTGGTAGCAACATGCAGAAGAATGAAACTAGACCACTTTATTACACTACTTACAAAAAATAAATTCAAAATGGGTTAAATACAAGAGATCATCAAAATCCTACAGTCGAACACAGGCAGTAACCACTTTGACATCAGCTGTAGCAACTTCTTTCTAGATAAGTCTCCGGAGACAAAGGAAGCAAAATAAAAAACAAACTACTTGTACTTCACCAGAATAAAAAGCCTCTACACAACAAATCACACAATCAACCAAACTAAAGTCAACCTACCGAATGAGAGGAGATATTTGCACATGACATACATGACAAAAAAATTAGTATCCAAAATATACAAAGAGTTTATAAAACTCCACAGCCATAAAAGCAAATAATCCTTTTAAGAAAAGGGCAGAAGACATGAATAGAAACAAAAATATACAAGTGGCCAAGAAACATATGGAAAGGTGCTCAACAACACTGAACAGAGAAATACTATTCTAAACAAAAATGAGATATCACCTCATACCTGTCAGGATGACTAAACTTAACAATAGAATAAACAACAAGGGTTAGTGAATATGTAGAGAAAGAAGAACCCTCTTGCACTGTTTGTTGGAATACAAACTGGTGCAGTCACTCTGGAAAACTGCAGGTTTTCTTAAAAAAATAATGGAGAAGTACCCTATGTTCTATTAATTGCACTACTGGCTATTTACCCAAAGAATACAAGAACACTAATGTGAAGGAATACATGCACCCCTTTGTTTGTTAATAGCAGCATGATCAGCAATAGCCTAATTATTGGAAAGAGCCCAAAAGCCCATCAACTAATGAATGAACAATGGAGTTGCTCTATACAATGGAATATTACTCAGTCATAAAAAAGCATGAAATCTTATTTCAAACAACACAGAGTTAGAGAGTATTAGGCTAAGTGAAACTAGTCAGTCAGAGAAAGACACATTCCATTTGATTTAAATCATGGCTAACTTAAGAAATGAAACAAATAAGCAAAAGGAAGAAAAAGAAAGAGTGAGACAAACGAAGAAACTGACCCTTAATTATGGAAAACATAATTATGGAAAACACCTGATGATGAAGGCAGAGGGGGTGCATTAAAAAGGTGATGAGGATTAGGAGGGGGACTTGGGATGGGCATCTGGGTATTGTATGGGGAAATATTGAATCATTGTATTGTACATGTGGAAATAATTCTACTGAACTATATGGTAACTAACTGGAATTTAAGTAAAAATTTAAAAAAAAATTAGTACAGGGGGAGGAGTCAAGATGGCGGAGAAGTAGCAGGCTCAGACTACATCAGGTAGCAGGAGATCAGCTCGATAGCTTATCTAAACATTGCAAACACCTACAAATCCAATGGGAGATGGAAGAGAAGAAGAACAGCAATTCTAGAAACAGAAAATCAACCACTTTCTGAAAGGTAGGACTGGCGGAGAAGTGAATCTAAAACGATGGGAAGATAGACCGCAGGGGGAGGGGCCGGCTCCCGGCAAGCGGCGGAGGAACGGAGCACAAAGTCAGGACTTTTAAAAGTCTGTTCCACTGAGGGACATTGCTCCAGAGGCTAAACCGGGGTGAAGCCCAAGCGGGGTCAGCTTGGCCCCAGATCCCGCAGAGTCACAGAAGGATCGGGGGTGTCGGAGTGTCACAGAGCTCCCAGGTATTAGAACGGAGAAGCCGGCTAAAGAGACAGAGCCATGGACTGAACTCTCAGCTCGGGGTTACATTGAACTGGTCGCGGGCTGGGTGAGCTCGGAGCGCGGCTAGAGGCTGGGGATATGTGAGTGATTTGGTGCTATCCTCTGGGGGTACACTGAGGAGTGGGGCCCCAGGCTCTCGGCTCCTCCGGGCCAGAGACTAGGAGGCCGCCATTTTCATTCCCGCCCTCCAGAACTCTACGGAAAGCGTTCAGGGAGCAGAAGCTCCCAAAAGCGAACCTGAGTGGATTACTTAGTCCGGCCCCCGGTAAGGGCGGTGCCATCCCGCCTCGGACATAGACACTTGAGAATCACTACAACAGGCCTCTCCCCCAGAAGATCAACAAAATATCAAGCCAGGACGAATTTGATCTATCAAGGAAAGCAGGTTCAATTTCTAAGACAGCAGCGCAATTCCAGAGGAGGAGAACGCAAATCACGGAACTCTCGGCTTTCTCCCGATGATTCTTTAGTCTTGCAGCTAATTCAATTTTTTTTTCTTTTTTCAATTTTTTTTCTTTTTTCTTCTTCTGCTAAATTTTTTAAAACTTTTACCTTTTCTTTTTTTTTTAATTTTTTTATTCGTTTTACCTTTTCTTTTTTAACGTTTTTTTGACTAGTTTATCTAAATATATATATTTTTTCTTTCTTTTATATTTTTTCTTTGTTTTATTTTTAAAATTTTTTTCTTTTTTTTTTCCTGAACCTCTTTTTATCCGTTTTTCTGCCCCACAATTTGGGGTCTCTTCTGATTTGTTTACAGCGCATTTTTCTGGGGGTCTTTGCCACCCTTTTAGTATTTTATTTGATTCTTCATGTCCTCTTATCTGGACAAAATGACAAGGCGGAAAAAATCACCACAGACAAAAGAACAAGAGACAGTACCAAAGGCTAGGGACCTAATCAACACAGACGTTGGTAATATGTCAGATCAAAAGTTCAGAATGACAATTCTGAACGTTCTAGTCGGGCTCGGAAAAGGTATGGAAGATATTAGAGAAACCCTCTCTGGAGATATAAAAGCCCTTTCTGGAGAAATTAAAGAACTAAAATCTAACCAAGTTGAAATCAAAAAAGCTATTAATGAGGTGCAATCAAAAATGGAGGCTCTCACTGCTAGGATCAATGAGGCAGAAGAAAGAATTAGTGATATAGAAGACCAAATGACAGAGAATAAAGAAGCCGAGCAAAAGAGGGACAAACAGCTATTGGACCACGAGGGAAGAATTTGAGAGATAAGTGACACCATAAGACGAAACATTAGAATAATGGGATTCCAGAAAAAGAAGAAACAGAGAGGGGAGCAGAAGGTCTATTGGAGAGAATTATTGGAGAGAATTTCCCTAATATGGCAAAGGGAACAAGCATCAAAATCCAGGAGATGCAGAGAACCCCCCTCAAAGTCAACAAGAATAGGTCCACACCCCGTCACCTAATAGTAAAATTGACAAGTCTTAGTGACAAAGAGAAAATCCTGAAAGCAGCCTGGGAAAACAAGTCTATAACATACAATGGTAAAAATATTAGATTGGCAGCAGACTTATCCACAGAGACCTGGCAGGCCAGAAAGAGCTGGCATGATATATTCAGAGCACTAAATGAGAAAAACATGCAGCCAAGAATACTCTATCCAGCTAGGCTATCATTGAAAATAGAAGGAGAGATCAAAAGCTTCCAGGACAAACAAAAACTGAAAGAATTTGCAAACACCAAACCAGCTCTACAGGAAATATTGAAAGGGGTCCTCTAAGCAAAGAGAGAGCCTAAAAGTAGTCGATCAGAAAGGTACAGAGACAATATACAGTAACAGTCACCTTACAGGCTAATAATGGCACTAAATTCATATCTCTCAATAGCTACCCTGAATGTTAATAGGCTAAATGACCAATCAAAAGACACAGGGTATCAGAATGGATAAAAAAACAAAACCCATCAGTATGTTGCCTACAAGAAACTCATTTTAGACGTGAAGACGCCTCCAGATTTAAAATGAGGGGGTGGAAAACAATTTACCATGCTAATGGGCATCAGAAGAAAGCTGGGGTGGCAATCCTTATATCAGATCAATTAGATTTTAAGCCAAAGACTATAATAAGAGATGAGGAAGGACACTATATCCTACTCAAAGGGTCTGTCCAACAAGAAGATTATGTAACAATTTTAAATATCTATGCTCCTAACGTGGGAGCAGCCAACTATATCAACCAATTAATAACAAAATCAAAGAAACACATCAATAATAATACAATAATAGTAGGGGACTTGAACAATCCCCTCACTGAAATGGACAGATCATCCAGGCGAAAGATCAACAAGGAAATAAAGGCCTTAAATGACACATTGGACCAGATGGGCATCACAGATCTATTCAGAACATTTCATCCCGATGCAACAGAATACACATTCTTCTCTAGTGCACATGGAACATTCTCCAGAATAGATCACATCCTGGGTCACAAATCAGGTCTCAACTGGTATCAAAAGATTAGGATCATCCCTTGCATATTTTCAGAATACAATGGTCTGAAGCTAGAACTCAATCACAAGAGGAAAGCTGGAAAGAACCCAAATACATGGAGACTAAAGAGCATCCTTCTAAAGAATGAATGGGTCAACCAGGAAATTAAAGAAGAGTTGAAAAAATTCATGGAAACATGATAATGAAAACACAACGGTTCAAAATCTGTGGGACACAGCAAAGGCAGTCCTGAGAGGAAAATATATAGCGGTACAAGCCTTTCTCAAGAAACAAGAAAGGTCTCAAGTACACAACATAAGCCTACACCTAAAGGAGCTGGAGAAAGAACAAGAGAGAAACCCTAAACCCAGCAGGAGAAGAGAAATCATAAAGATCAGAACAGACATCAATGAAACAGAGAGCAAAAAAACAATAGAAAAAAAATCAATGAAACAAGGAGCTGGTTCTTTGAAAGAATCCATAAGATTGATAAACCCTTGGCCAGACTCATCCAAAAGAAAATAGAAAGGACCCAAATCAATAAAATCATGAATGAAAGAGGAGAGATCACAACTAACACCAAAGAAATACAGACAATTATAAGAACATACTATGAGCAACTCTACGCCAACAAATTGGACAATCTGGAAGAAATGGATGCATTCCTAGAGACATATAAACTACCACAACTGAACCAGGAAGAAATAGAAAAAGAAATGAAATCTTGCCATTTGCGACGATGTGGATGAAACTAGAGGGTATCATGGTTAGTGAAATAAGTCAATCGGAGAAAGACAACTATCATATGATCTCCCTGATATGAGGACATGGAGAAGCAAAATGGGGGGTTGGGGGATAGGAGAAGAATAAATGAAACAAGATGGGATTGGGAGGGAGACAAACCATAAATGACTCTTAATCTCACAAAACATACTGGGGGTTGCTGGGGGGAGGTGGGGTTGGGAGAGGGGGAGGGAGTTATGGACATTGGGGAGGGTATGTGCTAACGTGCGTGTTGTGTAGTGTGTAAACCTGGCGATTCACAGACCTGTACCCATACGGATAAAAATACATTATATGTTTATAAAAAAAAATTGGAAGGGGAGGCGAACAATAAGAGACTATGGACTCTGAAAAACAACCTGAGGGTTTTGAAGGGTCAGGGGTGGGAGACTGGGGGAACAGGTGGTGGGTAATAGGGAGGGCACGTTTTGCATGGAGCACTGGGTGTTGTGCAAAAACAATAAATATTGTTACGCTGAAAAAATAAATAAATTAAAAAAAAAGATGATAGAAATGATGGGACTCGAGTTGGCATGGGAAAAACAAATTAAAACCCAAACAATCAAACAGAGTTTAGTGACAGAATGAAACATTCCAATATCAGAATTATTGGGATCTGTGAAGGGGTGGAGAGAGAGAGGTCTCAAATATATATTTCAGCACATCTTAGCTAAAAACTCCCCTAATCTGGAGAAGGAAATAAGCATTTGTGCCACGAGACAGAGAGGACCCCTCCCAAGATCAATGAGCATACACCGACATGACAACATATAATAATGCAATTCTCAAATCTTAGATCCAAGGAAACAATCTTGAAAGCAGTGAGAGGGAAAATATTTCTTACATACAGAGGGAGGAACATCAGAATAAGTCAGACCTGTCCACAGAAACCTGGCAAACCAGAAAGGGCTGGCAAGACATATTCAGGGTACTGAATGAGAAGAACATGTGGCCAAGAATATTTTATCCAGCAAGGCTGTCATTCAGAATGGATGGAGAGAGCTTCTAAGATGGGCAGAAGCTGAAATAATATCTGACCATCGAGCCATCCTGCAAGGAATATTAAGGGGCAGGACTCTAAAATGGATCAAGATATAAAACAGAAAATTACAGTCTGTAGAAACAAGGGCTTCACAGGCAACTTGATGACAAAAAAAAAAAATCATCTTTTTCAATGATCACTCTCAATATGAAGGTCCTAAATGCTCCCATGAAATGGAACAGGGTTGCAGATTGGATGAAAGAAAGGGCCTATCCATATGCTGTCTACAAGAGACTCATTTTGAACCTAAAGATACTAAAAGTGAGGGGATGGGAGAACAATTTTTCATGCCAACAGACCTCAAAAGAAAGCTGGGGTAGCAATTTTCATATCGGGCAAATTAGATTTTAAGCTAAAGACTGTGGTTAGAAATACATAAGGATATTATATCATGCTTAAAGGGCAGTTGAGATGTCATACTCAGGGTACAATCACTGCCTCTACTGAATTAAAGTTCCAGCTGCATTGCAAGGACTATGGCATCTTCTGCTGATTCTATGCCTATAATCAGTTTCTTTTTTCATGTAAAAAGCCAGCCTAACTTCCAGCAAACATGCAGGTGGTTTTTTGGTAGGCAAGAAGTTTGGTAGAACGGGCAGTGATGCGGGTCAGGAAACACAGCTGAGTGACCTATTAATGGAGACCATTGATGAATCCCTTTCATAGCCAAATTTGGATTCGCACAAATACAAAAGTATCTATGAGTATTGGAGAGGAGAGAAATAACCAATGCAACTATTCAGTGTCACTCCATGTGTAGCCCCTTTTGGGAAGAAAATCTATTCTTTCTTTGAGAGACTTGCATTTCACCTGCCAAACAATTTCAAAGAGAGCGTGGCTGCAATTTAGGAAAATAAAACACAGTCTACCTCATGAAACCCAGACGTTAAATTTAAGTGTAATGATAGAATTACAGCTCTGTAACAGGGTTATTCTTTACAGATTCAAATTAAAGCGGTATAAGCATTGTGTTACATGTCACATTGTTTAAAGCTATTCCAGAGGGAAAGGAAAAAAAATACAATATGACAAAATATTAACGTAAGTTTAATTATTTAAATGCACGTAAATGAATGAAAGGAGGGTTTTTAAACTTTTTAAAAAATAGTTGTGATAGTGATGGTATTGTTTTGTAGGATGTACAGTCCTTTGTTTTAGAGAAATATATTGAAGAACTTAAAAATATCGTATAGTGTTCCAACTTGATTTCAATGTAATACAGTGCTATTAACCAAACTGGCCATGACTTTAAGGTTATTGAACCTCCCTGATGGATACATGGAGCTCATTGTACTATGGTTGTTAATAATAATTCTTATAAATGCCCATAATTTTTTATTGTTTAAATTTACAAAAAAAAATTAATCTCTCCTCACAACATGGGGCTCAAACCCACAACCCCCAGATCAAGAGTAGCATGTTCTATCAACTGAGTCAGCCATGTGCCCCACATTGTTTTTAAAGATTTATTAACAGAGAGATACACAGTGAGAGAGGGAGCACAAGTAAGGGAGGTGGGAGAGGGAGAAGCAGCCTTCTTGTCTAGCAGGGAGCCCGGTGCATGGCACAATACCAGGCCCCAGGGATCATGACCTGAGCCGAAGGCAGACTCTTAATGAACGAGAACACCACGATGCCCAAACATTTTTTTTAATAAGTTGAGTAAAAATAATCTATGGGATGTAGGCAGGGATGGGCTAAATTTGTGATAAATGTTAAGGAAGACACTTGTTATGATGAGCACTGGGTGTTATATGTAAATGATGAATCACTAAATTCTACACTGAAACCAGTATTACCAGATGTGTTAACTAGAATTTAAATAAGGTTTAAAAAAATAAACTTAAAAAAAGTACGTTGTGTTGCAATTTACTTATTGGTCAGAAACAGGCAAAACTTTACATCTAAACTCTAAGGATTTAGTATCCAGAAAGGAGCATCAAAAGATCTTCTGGAAAGATGGCTATGGTGTATTCCAATCCTGATGCATGAGTGTATTATCTTTATAAGAATTCTTTTTTTTTTTTTTTTGGTTCCACAGTAAATTTTATTTAGACCTTTATAAGAATTCTTCAAGCAGTACTTTTATGTTTGTTTTCATTTTTATGTTTTGAGGAATTAACAACATGGTTCACGTTTTCTTAAGAAGTAATGAGTAAGTGTCCATCATAGATAAATGGACAAAATTGGTACACAAAGGACTACTCTCCAATCTTAAATGGAAAGGAAGTTTGAACAAATGCAATTGTACAATTCCACTTATATGAGTTTGAAGTAGTCAGATTCATAGAGAGTAGAATAGTGGTTGCCAGGGACTGGAGCAAGGCCAATTTGAAGAGTACTAAAGTTCCAGATATGGATGATGGTGATGTTTGCCACAAATATGAATACAGTTAATGCCACTGAGCCACACACTTAAACATAGTTAAAATGGTAAATTTATGTTACATATATTTTATCACAATTTTACTAAAAAGAAAAAAATAATGTATAATGGGTTGTTCGGAGTGCATGAAAATGTTCATAATAAAATTTTATAGTTAAAATCCAAATTTAAAAACCCTGTATATTAAACATAATTTCCTACAACATCAAAATCAATATATGAAACCAGAAGCACCTGCTTATGTTGAGCCTGATACAATCTACAAATTGTCTGTAACAGACACATCCTCCCAGTTTCCCACTGGCCTTCTAATTCCCTAGTTTCAATCATTGTCCAGAAGGATGTGAATTTATTCCTTTAAACTGAGGACACATGTTTCATGGAATCTACAGAGATATAACTGCAACCTGAAATGAGTGTAGGAGGGAAGTCGTTGTACACTTACCCATCATACACTTTTATCCCCACCCCAGACCGAACTTGGGTTTATTTGCCCATAGAAGCCTAATTGTCCCGGGAAGCAAATTAGTGAGGATGACCTCATTACTGTCAAATCTATGTTAGGAACAAGAGAACCCACTTTCAAACCAAGTTTTGAGCACCGCATCTCCTAATGCCTGTTCATGTACAGCTTTTTCACCTCGCAAGGAATGTGTAAAAAGTTAAAAAGAATGAGTAAAGGAGGAAGTAGCAGAAGTTAGGTCAGAAGGATAAGTGGAATATGATTATCAGGTTTGGATGATTCAGCAAGGATTCTGGTAATTACATCATTAAGAAGGGAGGCCATGCCAAAATTTTGAGCAAAGGACTCACCTTCACTCAGGTGTCAAAATCCAAGAGCACAATCTTCTTTTGTTTATTTTTAACTTTTATTCATTTTTAAAATTTTTTACCAGTGTTCCAGAATTCATTGCTTATACACCATACCCAGTTTTCCATGCAATATGTGCCCTCCATAACACCCAACAGCAGGCTCACCCAACCTTTTAAATCTCAACCTGATCAAGCCTCTCCTGCAACCCTGAGCAGTTATCAAGATGTTGGATTTTATGTGTCATCTTAAGTGGGCCACAGGATGCCTAGAGATTTCGTTAAACATGATTTTCGGAGGTGTTTGAGAAGGTGTTTCTGGATGAGTTTACCATTTGAATTTCTAGACTAAAAGAGGCAGATTGTCTTTTTTTTTTTTTTTTTTTTAAAACACAGGTAGGCCTCAGCCAACTTGTCGATGACCTGAATTGAACAAAAACGCTGGGCTTAAAGAATTGGCTCAGCCTATATTCAAGCTGGGTCATGGGTCTCGCCCTGCTTTGGACTCAGACTCCAACTGGAATAACTTTCTTGCTTCTCAAGCCTTTGGACTTACACTAAACTGTTGGCCATCTAGAGTCTTGTCTTTGCAGATCTGGACTACAGAGCTTGGATTTCTCAGCCTTCACAAGTTTATGTGAATGAAGCTTGTTGATATATCTCTCCTAAGATGAGTAATAGTTGCACGTGGTCTGTCTTTTAACTAAAAAAGGATACATAATGTTTATTGAGTCTGAATTTGAAGGGCCAATTACTCTTTTGGGTGTGTTACTCTGATCAATTTGTTGGGTGGCCCAAGAAGTTGCTGGTTTTAGGAGCCCACAGCAGCAGAAAATTCTGCAACAGTTCCAGACACCCCTGCAAAGTGCTCTGTGTATGTGAGACGTACAATCTAGCAGACTCAATGGGGCTTGGTCTGTGGCAGCTAGGGATACTCTTTGGAGCCTTTGATAGGGTTGTACATGTGACCTGTAGCACAGTCCCTTAGAATGTTTTAGTAAACCCCTGCCATGCTTACTCTGCCTTTGAGAACCAGCCTTTGGTCTGTTACTGGGCATTAGCAGAGACTACCATATAGGAACTGGACCGTGGAATAATGATGGAACCTCATATGCCCATTATGAACGGGGAGTTATCTGACCCATTAGGCCATAAAGTTGGGCATGCACAGCAACATTGCATCATCAAATGGAAGTGGTATACCTGAGATCAGGCCCAAGGAAGTTGTAAAAGCACAAGGAAATTAGATGACCTCGTGGCCCAAATGCCTGTGATCCCCACTCTTGCTACACTGCCTTCTGAAAGCCTGAACTGCTTGCCGCAGGGGGTTCCTACGATCGGTTGACTGAGAAAGACTCAGGCCTGGTCTCAGACAGTTCTACGCTATACATAGACACCACCTAAAAGTAGACAGCTGCAACAGCACAGCCCCTCTCTGGCACATCCCTGGGCTGGGGGTGAAAGAAAATCCTCCAGAGGGCAGAATGTTGAACAGTCCTGGGTGAGGTTTGGGTGGTATCCTTCACCACCCAAGTGGTACCAATGAAGAAGACACAGGTATGGATGTGCCAGCAGAAGACTGTGCCTTCTGCTATGTGGAGACGTGTGTGCCTTCCATTATCTGTAGGGACAGCTGGGAGACTCCTGCTGTCAGATTTAACATACGAAACCCCCTCAGTCTCAGAAGCAAGCCCTTTCCTCAATGGTAGGAGGCCTGAAGGCTTTTGAGGAAAAGAACAAGGAGTCCTAGGGAAAGGGGTTGGGCTGGAGCAAGAAAAGCCTTTGTTCTGTTGATGTGCTCTGCAAAATAATTTCATTAGTAAGTGTATAATGTATCTTAAGGCCCTGGCATCACAGTCCAGGAGAGCTTATGGAGCCAATTTGTGGATGGTCTCCATGCATCAAGTGAGGTGGGATGGGACCATGTTCTTACAGGAAAAAAAGTTTATGGAGTAGCGAAAGTACATTCTCAAATGATAACAGTATACATAGGCACAACACGTACCATACGCCACCTTATAGACATTAAATGCCGTTATCCCTCATAACAACCCTTTATTCCTTTATTTTTTTCACACGTGGAACTGAGACACAAAGCAGTTAAGGTATGTGAGAACGCAACACACATTGGCAAGGCTTAGTATTCAGACCCACAGTCTGGGTCCAGGGTGTCTACTATATCTCAAAATAGTATGGCAGGTGGCTGGAGGTAGCAAAGATAGGATTAGAAAGTGAGTGAAATTTAACACAGGGCAAAGGAAGACCTGCTCTGTAGCCTAAAACTGCCTCTCTCTTGTTTGAGGAGGTAGGACAGGAGGAAAAGGAATCATCACACCTCATATTTATTAGATGAGCTGCACTTAATCTTCTCTGTCTCATAACCTTGGATTTGGGACCCATTCCATGTTTCTGGGATGGGACTGAACTCTTTGAATTATGTCCTGAACAAAGGTATAGGTAGCCCATCATTTCCCAGACGAAACAGGCCATGGGCCATTGCCAAAACCAGGACATGCCACATCTGCGTTAATAAGCCTTTATTAACAGTTCCAACTCTAAATAGGAGAAAGCAACCACAAAAAAAGTTCTCAACAGGATGTAAAGTTTATGTGCCTGGCCAGCACATGTTTGGGCACAACTAGAAGGCATCTGAAAGTAAACTATCTGGGGTCTGGGGAGTCAGCGGATGGTGTAGCGTACATAGGGAACCTCGACATCCTCGCCAGTATCATCGTTGCAGCACAGCTCAAGCACCAGTGCCCTCACATGGTGACCCAGCTTTCGCTTCGACACATGGCTCACAATTTCTGTCATCCTGGGGAGAGAGAGGAGAGGGTCAGGGACATAGCAAGAGAGGAGACACATATGGGGCTGAAGAAGGTAGGGAAAGCCATGACCACAAGTAGTAAGGCTCTCCACCCCACACAGGGCCTTCCTCATCCTGCCCAGTGGCCAACTCACGGCTGATCCAACCGTTCCTGGAGTTTGGTAGCTGGCATGAAAAAGGAGTACAGCATGGATACACCTCGGGACAGCATGGTAATCTCTAATTTGTGCTCTGTCTGGAGAGGGTGGGACGGAGGACAGACAACAGTGTCACAGAAAAGGAGAATACGAATCACCTGCACAATCACCGCCCCTAGGTGGAGTGAGTGTAGAAAACCTCACCTTAAAGTAGTCAAGGAACTGTTTGAGAGTCATCTCTTCACCATTAGGCTGCAGCCCCTGCACCTCAAAGCGATCCCACAAGGTCCACTCTTGGTTATAGTACTGTAGGACAAACACAGGGGAGTCTAATATGGGCTAACCCAGATGATCCTAGCGTAACCACTGAACTTGAGTTTTTAAGATAGATCAATCACAACCTTCTTTCGTCCTAAGCCACCTGGGGCCCCATATCAGTGTGCAAGCAAGTGATAATCTTATTCTGACCAATGTGTCTACCAACAAGGCGATCCTGTTATCTTCTTCACTAATCTTCTACTTCCTTGACCTTCCCATTTAATATCTAACTATCCTGACCTTCTCATTACTTCTCAAAGATGCCAGTCACATTTGTACTTGGCACAATGCAAAGAACTGTATAATGAACGGACAGATGGTATACAAAGAGTATGGTACCCAAACATGCAAAGAGCATCATCTGCTATGAGTCAGCTGTCCAGGGATACAGGTGCACGCACACCCTACCCACCACATACATAAAGACTCACTCACTGATGGGCAAAACCAAAGGTTTTCATATAAGCAGGCCCCTACCTGGTGCCGGGGTGGGGCAAGAGGTTCAGAGAAGCTGAAGAAGGGCAGGGCCAAGTTCATAAAGCTGTTCTTATAAGATTCAAGCTGCCGGTGTCCCTGCACCACTTTATATAGCTCCAGACACACGAGGCCAACTATAGCTGCTGTGGTTGTGGCAATTGCAGGGATGATTTTCCCTGCAATCAGCTTGCTCTGCCAGAGAGAAGATGACCAGCAGAGGCCATCATTAGAGAGGTTCAGGGTCTACAGAGGAGGATAAATGTGGGAGACTCACCCTTGGGAAAGGGTGAAAGCTTAAGCTCTAAATACTACCATTACCTTATGCCGATCTGCAGGGGGAATATTATAATTTTCTGCTCGGAGGTTGGATGCAGCCACAATGAAATCCATATGAAAGTTGGTATTATCATCCTGTTGTGAATGAGAAGAGAGGACCAGTATGGAAGAGGGAGGGAGTGAGAAGAAAACAAGGTTTCTTGGCTACTAAGGATTCAACTATATTTGCACCTCAACACACTGCAGACCAGCCAAAGAATCTGGCAGGCCTAATCCCACAGAAGCCTATGATGCCTCAGCCTGTGTTCCCACCCTGTTGACGGTCCCAACCCTCCCCAGCACCTTTTCAAAGTTGATAGGGTACATCTTGAAACCAGGGAGTTTCTCTGGGCTGGGAAGCATGGCTTTGAGCTCCTGTAGGCGGCTATCATCTGTAGGAAGAGAGGGGCATGTTAGTCCTTTACATTCCAGGCCCGGGTATGAGGAGAAAGGAGACTAGAATGGGGCAGAGATTTCAGACAGCTCAAGGATCAGACAGATCATGGAGACACACTGCGGGAAAGTGCTGAGGGTGCAGGGAAATGTGGAACAGAAAACACCCACACAAGAAAGAAAGATGTAGACAGGAGTAGGACCATAAGAAAGAGATATAAATGGAGATGCTGAACAAAGATAATAGCAATAACAATGGATGTAGACAGTAACACTATTCAGAACATGTAAGGGATGGAAGCAGTCCAAGCGTCCATTCATGAATGAATGGCTAAAGAAGTCACATGTCCACACAATGGGCTATTACGCAGCTATCAAAAAGCCAGAGTGCTTTATGTTAGAGACAGAAAGACAACTACTTTAAGATGCCACTGACATGAGATATTTATCTCTAAGAATCCAACTTCATAGACACAGAAGACTGAACAGTAGTTGCCAGGGCCTGGGCAGGAGACTGGGGAATTACTTTAGCGTGGACAGAATTTCATAATTTAAAGGTGAGAAAGTCCTGGAGATGTTTCACAACAGCATTGATTTTATTTTAATGCTGCTAAACAGAACACTTAAAAATGGTTAACACTTGGGTGGCTCCGCCGGTTAAGTGTCCACATTTGGATCAGAGTCCTGGGATTAAGCCCCAAAGGGAGGCTCCTTCTCCCTCCCCCTTATCTGCTACTCCCCCTGCTTGTGCCTGTACATGATCTCTCTCTGTTGAATAAATACATTTAAACCTTTTTTTTAAGTGCTTAACACTATAAATCTTAGGTGTTTCTACTGTAACACTTTAAGAATGTAGGTTACGATACAGAGATAGGAGATTTTTTTTTTTAAAGATTGTATTTATTTATTTGACAGAGAGAGAGAGAGATCACAAGCAGGCAGAGGCAGGCAGAGAGAGAGAGGAGGAAGCAGGCTCCCTGCTGAGCAGAAAGCCCCATGCGGGGCTCGATCCCAGGACTCTGGGATCATGACCTGAGCCGAAGGCAGAGGCTTTAACCCACTGAGCCACCCAGGCGCCCCGAGATAGGAGATTTTAAAGAGTTCCACAGACATACATGGGAGATACTTGGAGGAGAGAGAAATGGTAACACAACAGAAATAGAGGGGAAGAAAATATGAGCAGCAGCAGTAGGGAAAAATGGGAAGAGAAGAGAAATGTGAACAGGATAAAATCAAAATGTGAAATGAATAATAGGAATGGCAGAGATATAAATTACGTATGGAGGATGGGCTAGAAGGAAATACATGCAGTGTTGACAACTCTAGAGATACACACAAAGAAATATACAGAGAGGAACAAGAGAGACGAGTTAGTTGGAAAAGAGCAGGATCGGGACAAATATACAGAGGAAAAAATGGAAAGATATATACAGAAAATATACAAAATAGAGACGGACTTAGAGAGTATCCAACAGATATGGGACAGCTAACAGGAGATTGAAGCTGGAAGTTGGAGGGTAGTTATAAATGGTAAGATGAGGAGGAAGACCTTGGTGAGGAAATGAAGAAAGACATGGAGGTCAAAACATACATTGAAAATACATACAGATGGAACTTGGGGATATGGATGGAGATCAGGAAGGAGTTGACCCGGGGAAGACATCAAAGAAAACTATTTGCCAACAGTCTGAAAAACAGAGGAAGAATAAAATGGAGGAAAGGAGAACAAAAATACAAACACACACACAGAAAGAAGATGTACAATTAATCCTGAGAGCCAGAATGGGAAAAAGAAAAATGGGAAGAGAAAGGAGGAATACATGAAAGAATTTTCTTCAATCACCCATCTTAACACTGGAGGAAACAAAGACCACAGGAAAGCATGGGTCAAACTCAGGCCTGGGAACTCAGAGCAGAGAAACCAGGACAACTAGTGTAGAAATGTGGACATAAGATAAATGGAACAGTGCTCTGAGCCAACTGGATTAAGCACCCTCACCAACAGAAGCACTGGCGTTTTGAAGCTCCCTGTCAGAGATGTGGATCCTGACACCAGACTTGGGGGCGAATTCAGGGATGTCCATAGACTGCAGAAGTATGGCCACAGCAGCTCGGTCCTGAGACCCCATCAGCCCATAGGTCTGGGCAAAGAGATTGGCAGCAGCCATCACATAATCCAGATGCAGGGGCTAGAAGGCAAGATATGGACTAGTGAGCAGATCGGTCCTCACCCTGGAAACTCAGGCCTTCTTCCCAGCCACCACTATCCACCCCAACCAAGGATAAAATGGTTAACAATAGAGGGAGGGAAGGGGAGACTTACATTGTTGACATCAAAGATGAGCGGGTGTGGACAGCGTTTGGGCCCAGACCAGAATAGGGCTCCAGAGCTTGTAAGCTAAGAGGATAGAAAGGGTTGGGGAGCAGGGCCTGAGAGGAGACAATCCTGACTCCTTATCTCAGACCTAGATGTCCCAGCTCACTATCCCTGGACATTGACTTTGTGATATATATGCAGAGCTATTTATCAGTATCTTACGAATTTTCAGGCATTAAACCAACTTAAATAACTTAGTAAGTACAAATTAATCCTCAAAAAACTCCCAAGATCTAGGTCATCATTATTCAGAGATGAGGATACTAATATGCAGAGAAAAAATATATGACTAGCTGTAAGTCAAATGAAGCTAGAATGTGAACAGATTGTACTCTTTTTTTTTTCTTTTTTTAAGATTTATTTACTTCTTTTGAGGAGAGGAGCGGGGGTAGAGGGAGAGGGAGAAACAGTCTTAGGCTAAGTACAGTAAGTCAAGCAGAGAAAGACAATTATCACGTGGTTTCACTTATATGTGGAACATAAGGAATAGCATGGATGACATTAGGAGGAGAAGAAAGGGAAAAATGAAGGGGGTAAATCAGAGGAGGAGACGAACCATGAGAGACTGTGGATTCCAGGAAACAAACAGGGTTTCAGAGGGTGGGGGTGGCCTTGCCAGTGATGGGTATTACGAAGGGAATGCACTGCACGGAGCACTGGGTGTTATACACAAACAATGAATCATGCACCACTCCATCAAAAACCAATGATGTATTGTATGGTGACTAACATAATATAATAAAAAATGTTAAGTATAAATAAATCAAAATCTTAAAAAAATGTAAAACTCAACACCAAAAAACAAATAACCCAACTAAAAATGGGCAGAACACACGAATAGATATTTTTCCAAAGTAAACATACAGATGACCAACAGACACATGAAAAAAAGTTCACCACCACCCATCATCAGGGAAATGCAAATCAAAACTACAATGAGATATAATCTCACACCCATTAGAATGGCTAAAATCAACAAAATAAGAAACGACAACTGTTGGTAAGGATGTGGAGAAAAAGGAACAGTCATGCACTGTTGGTGGAAATGGAAAGTGGTGCCACCACTGTGGAAAACAGTATGGAGTTTCCTCAAAAAGTTAAAAAGGGAACTACCCTATAACCTAGCAATTGCACTACTGGCTATTTACCCAAAGAATACAAAAATACTAATTCACAGGGATACCTGCACCCTGATGTTTATCACAACATTATGGAAACAGCCCCAAAGTCATTTAATGATAACTGCATAGATAGAAGATATGGTATATCTATACAACAGAATATTACCTGACCATAAAAAAGGAATGAAGTCTTGCCATTTGTAATGGCATGCATAGAACTAGAGACTGTTAGGCTAACTGAGTAAGTCAGAGAAAGACAAATACCATATGATTTCACACATATGTGGAATTTAGCAGATGAGCAAAGGGGTAGAGAGAGAGAGAGAGAGAGAGAGAGAGAGAGACAACCAAGAAACAGCCTCTTAACTCAGAGAACAAACTGATGATTAGCAGTAGCAACGTGGAGGGGGATGGGTAAAACAGGTAATAGGGAGTTGAGGGAAACTGGAAGTGGAGTATGAACCACGAGAGACTACGGACTCTGAAAAACAACCAGAGGGTTTTGAAGGGGCTGGGGGGTGGGAGGTTGAGGAACCAGGTGGTGGGTAATAGGGAGGGCACATACTGCATGGAGCACTGGGTGTGATGCCAAAACAATGAACACTGTTATGCTGTAAATAAACAAATTAAAAAAAAATTAAAAAAAAAAAAGAACCAAGTTAAAAAAAAAACAAAAAAACAGGTAACAGGGATAAAGGAGTGCACTTATGATGAGTAGTGGGTATCACGTGGAAGTGCTGAATTACTCACTATATTATGCTCTTGAAACTAATACCAAACTGTATGATAAAACTAACTGGAATTTAAATAAAATCTTAAAAAAAAAAGATTTATTCATTTTAGAGTGGGGAGGGGCAGAGGGAGAAACTTTTTTTTTTTAAGATATTATTTGAATGAGAGAACACACAAGCAGGGGGAGTGACAGTGTGGGTGTAGGTTGAGAAGGATTCCCAGTGGAGCAGGGACCCTGATGCGGAACTCCATCCCAGGACCTTGAGATCATGACCTGAGCTGCAGACAAACACTTAACCGACTGAGCCACCCAGGTATCCCAAAGCACTGGCTCAGTTTTTCTTGAGGTCTTCTAAAATGGTCTTGGTGTGCCTACCATAGCTGAATTCGCTGTAACAAGAGCTCTTAGAACACTACCTGCTTCTAGAAAATGCATTCTGCCAAATGAACTCAGCAAGTATGTAATACCTGGTCAGGAGGAAAGTTGTGCAAAAGCTGGCAAATGTTGCTGGAGTACTGAGTGTGCCAGTGGTGGTAAGCCCAGGTCACACAGTCAGCCCAGGTCTGTGGCCGCTGTAGTACCAAGCTACGCTGCACGGCTTCCAGCATTTCCAGGGGTTGGGTGCCTGCCAGGCGCAGTGTCCGTTCCACAAACTTGGAGTCTCTGACAGGAATCAGAGGAAAAATGGGCAAGATTACACAGAGGCCCCAGGAGTGGGCTCAACTACATGGAGAGCTGGCCCCGACTTTCCAGTGGCAGGAGGCCTATACATTCATTAATTGATTCAGAACATGTGGCTGGTGCTGAGCCATACAGTGGATACAGTATGCTCGGCTGGCGTGTATGTAGAGCAGAAGTGAGAGAACATTTGGACAGGATTACTCACGTGAGATACTGGTTGACATTTTCTGCTGCGTGCTTAAAGAGACCTTCAAACTCATCGCGAGCCCACTGCAGACAAAGCAAAGACATTACATGGGGCTGAGACACAAAATGCGCTTCTGTAGGCACTAAAAGACCATCCGCTTGGATGCCTGGGTGGCTCAGTCAGTTGAGCTTCTGCCTCTGGCTCAGGTCATGATTCCAGGGTCCTGGGATCAAGTCCCATACCAGGTTCTCTGCTCAGCGGAGCTTGCTTCTCCCTCTGCCTGCTCTCCCTCCCTCTGCCTGCTCTCTCTCTGGCAAATAAATAAATAAAATACATTTAAAAAAAAAAGACCATTAGTGAGTGAAGCAATTGGGAACAATATGGCTATCACAAGATAACTAAGGAAGAAAGCCCCTCAAAAGTGCCCCTCAAACTACAAAGTCCTACCCTCGCAATTTAAAAACCAATGGCCTTGATCTGGGCAGTGGTTACACAAAATATACATACACATATATATATAGATGTATATATATATATAGAAAACTTATTCTTAAGATAGGTACACCCTCCTCTAGATGTGGTGTGTTTCAAGATGAAAGAACAAAGCTCACACCAAAAATAATACATGAATGATCCATACAGGTCAGGGGGACTGGACATAAAATAAGATACAAATTTTGCCCTCTGCAAATTACAAGGTCAGTAAATACAGCCACTGGTGAAGTGATCTGTAACCTAGAGATCCAGGTTCAAAGGCCAGCTCAGCCACAGTGCTGTGGCATACAAGGTAATGCCTTTATCTATGTATCCTTATTCTGAAAACATATTCCGTAAATGAAGGATCTATAACTCATGGGTTGATATGTTGAAATGACTATACATGTACGTATGAAAAGCTTACTTAAAACAGTGCCCAAGTACTCACTAAATGGTAAATACTTTACAAACCCTTGAGAGAAGTACTTCTCTCCTCCCTTTTTTCACATAAGGAATCTGAGATGTGAGGAGGTTAAGTCCTTAAAGAGTCACATAGGGAATTTATTTTAAGAGCTTGTTTTATAGTCCTTCTGCATGGGCGGCAAGGCAATAGAGTAACATCTAATAAAGGTTACAGGTATGGACACACACAAACGCACATATATGTCTGCAAACATACACGTGTGTACATGTACATATGCATACACACAGGCTGAGATGGAGACACAGGTACACTGCAGTGAATATATCAGTTTAAATACATCCATGGTACAGTTATTGGTAACTGCTGGGTTGGAAGCAAGTAGGTGAAGCAAGTAGTTCTGTTTCTCCTTATCTTCCTCCTACTCCCATACTCTGAAATACGGTCTTTAAGGGCTGCATTAAGAATCATAACACATAATTAATACATAATACATAATTCATAATACAGTGGTCATCCTCGGGTTCAGAGAACAGTGGAATTTGAGTTAGGTTCTGGGTATTGGTTAAATAGGTATGTTTACTTTGTCCATTTAGACAATACGTACACTGTTGTGTATGTACGTTATAGACACAGAATCATCCTGACATGCCGATTCTTAAACATATGGTGTGCAACAGGAAGGGGAATCCAAAAGTGGGCTAAATATTACAAGTAATAAAGAACTAGCAGAGATAATGCTAAGAATTTAGTTTTTAGCCAGAATATAATCTGTTTATATAAGATCACACTTTCTTTTCTCAAATGGAAGTTCCGTAAAATACATTACATATTATATGAATACCCATCTCTGGGTCTACAAACTAAACATTTTTAAGTTAAATGAATCATTTAGTAAGGCTTAGACTGAAGGGTGTAAAACGAGAGAAAGAGATTTGAAGAAAAGGTACATGTTACACTGGCACTTACATCACCTGAATGACAAGTCAGGTGGCTGAGAGGCTGTTAGGTGCCTGTCCCTTCCACCTCTCCCTCCCTCCAAAAGTGATCACCTGCAGTGTGTGTTCGATGGCATTGGGGAAGTTCTTCAGTGTGCAGATAGGGATGGACTTCTCAGGAGGGTCCTGGCTGGAGCTGTACGACTCTGTCAGGAAGGGGATAACCACCTGCACGCTGCCCTTGGTGCCCAGTGTGCCTGACTCCAGCAGTGGTTTACGGTAGTACACACAGCGGCGGTCTACATACATGCCTGTGGGAAGACGACGCGGGGTGGTAACATTAGGATGGGACAGGAGGACAGATACACCCCCAAACACACACATACTACTCTGCCCTTGTCCTTAACCCCCTCCCCAAACTCACGAGCATCCATATTGTCCAGGGCGCTGGCAATACCATCAAGGTTCTGGAAGAAGCTGTCGTCATAGATATGCTCTGTGTCAGGGCCAACACGATTCTGATGGCTCATTACCCGGATGTACGGATTTATCTGGCGCACAGCTGCAGCAGCTGTTTCAGATTTCAGTTTCTGGGTAGGGGTGGAGGAGGAGCTGTCATTCATATGTTCACCCTATAAACCTTTAGAGAGTTGTTCTGACAACTGGTTTATCTAATGGTGGGCAAGATCTACACTCTGAGTTCAGTAGGCTCCCTTCTTTAGCAGCAGCCTGACAAGTGTCACATGGCTGAGGCTGTGACAAACAGGCCCGAGGGGGAGCAGAAAAGGAACAATAAACCAAGTAGGAGACAACGGATCAAGTATCTGCAACATTCACTGCTTTTGACTTAACAACATCCAGAACTGGGATGCCGTTACCCAGATAAAGCCAAGGTCCTTGTACAAATATAAACAGTATACTCTGAAAGCCCAAGTCAGTCAGGTCACATTCTTCTTTTGCTCAAAACCCTCCACTAGCTCCCACTTTCACTTAGGGTATGAATTGGCCCATATTACTTCTACAGCCTCATCTCCTACCATGGTCCCTTCTGAATGACCTCTCTGTTCCAATGAGCTATTATTCCAACATCAGAATTTTGCTCAGGCTGTTACCTTTACCCAACACATTGCTTCCTAAATTACTTTCTCATTCTCTATCATCCAAGTCTTGAGGAAATGCGACCCTTCCACTGAGGACTTCCTTTACCACACTGCAAACCACTCTCCATGGCACTTCCCTCTCATCCTGGTTTTTCATGTTTCATTGTACTTTGCACCATCTTAACATCAGCCATGTACTTGGCTATTGTAAATTACTGTTTATTGCATCCATCCTCAAAATAAGGATCTTAAGAAGAGCATCTTCTATGTGCGGCTACAGCTACAAGAATTCCCTGTGCTAGGAATTTAAACTACATCAAAAACTAATGACGTACTGTATGGTGACTAACATAGTTTATTTATTTTTAAAGATTTTATTATTTATTTATTTATTTGACAGAGAGAGAGATCACAAGTAGACAGAGAGGCAGGCAGAGAGAGAGAGGAGGAAGCAGGCTCCCTGCTGAGCAGAGAGCCCGATGTGGGACTCAATCCCAGGACCCTGAGATCATGACCTGAGCCGAAGGCAGCGGCTTAACCCACTGAGCCACCCAGGCGCCCCGTGACTAACATAATTTAAAAAGAAAATTTAAGGGCGCCTGGGTGGCTCAGTGGGTTAATCCTCTGCCTTCGGCTCAGGTCATGATCTCAGGGTCCTGGGATCGAGTCCGGCAATGGACTCTCTGCTCGGCAGGGAGCCTGCTTCCTCCTCTCTCTCTCTCTCTCTCTCTGCCTGCCTCTCTGCCTACTTGTCATAAATAAATAAAATCTTTTAAAAAAATTTAAACTGGTAAAATTTTGTTATTCGTTGATTTGAAAATGGAATGATTCCATTACACAGTAGAAATATAAATATGAAAAATGTTTTCCAATACAAAAACGTCAGTCACAAAATCCAAATTATATGTACATTTTTACGAATGTTTTAAGTTATGTAATCTCTTAGGAGGCAGCTGGATTCTCTTCTCTACCACATTTCAATCTGTTAAATGTATAACAGAGGAAATACTCAGTTTTACATAATATTTTAATAGCATTTTCAGATAACTGTTGATATTGAAAAAAAATCAAAACCTGAGAATAACAGTGTTTTAAAGTGGAGATGCAAGGTAAGATCTTCAATCTGTACCACTATCTACTGGTTTGATTTGCGCTTTGAATGGATCCTTAGGTACTGCTCTCTCTTGTACCATTCTGCATTTCTTCAGTTGGGAGGGGGGAGTTTCTGAGTTAGGGAAGTCTTCCTAAAGTACCATCGAAATTTTACCTGACAAAGTAAGAGTAAAATGTCAAATGATGTCTTGGTAGTCTTAAAACAATTATGACCTTGGGGACTTGATGAAAAGTGTTGTGGACCTCCAGTCTTTTCTCACTAGACAAAGGCAGAAAGCTCTCCTTTGCTATGTTATGCATTCCAAATATCTAGGGCAGTGCAGAATAGCAGGATGACAAAATGAAACAAAAGACTCTGAGTAGCCAGAAATAACACAGAAGACTTCTCATACTGATCCTCCAAGATTGAGGGAGGAAAAAAAAAGTGGGGGTATGTATAAAATGATGAATGAAATGTAAAGACATGGTAAGTATTCAATTATCTGCAGAAAGAATGAGTGGTAGAAAAAAAGAGAGAAGAGAAAAGCAGAAAGAAAAATAGAGACAAAAAGACCTAAGCTACTAAGATTAAGGACAAGAAATATAGGAGAAAAGAGAGAGAAGCAGCTCATCCAGTTACCAGGTGTAACTACTCACCGTGACATCCCAGGGCCGGAACAAAAACTGTCGATTGAGATTGGACTTCTCAATGGTATCCATGTCTGTAACAGTGATTGCCCCATTCTCCCCACAGCCTAGACCAATCATGGCAAAGTTCTTGAGGAGTTCACAGCCAATGGCCCCTGCACCTACCTGAGAGGTTGCCAAGAAGAGAGACACAAAGAGTGAAAGCAAAGCAAAGAAACCTGTTAGTCCTCACTTCCCCTGAAGATACTGAGAAAGGGTAAGGGGGTCCTGTATTACATATTCAAATCCTAGAGGATTTGAATGTTTTAAGTTATGTAATCTCTTAGGTGGCTAGAAATCCTAGAGGATTTCTTAGACTGTCATCTAAGAAAGAAGGCCCCGGATGGCAGAATAAAGGCACATTATCAGGCTTTCCTGTGTGTGAGGAAAATGGAGAAAGGGAGGAGATGAGGGCACAAAACCAATTACCCTCCCTTGTGAGGCAGGAGACTCTAGAAAAGATTGGCCAGAGGCAAGTAAAGATGACTTGGCTGGTCCACCATGGCATCACTCACCAAGAAGTAATTTTGCTTGCCCAGCTTCTCTTGCAGGTCTGAGCCAAATACAGCCACCTGCCCATCATAACGGTTCTGGCACTGTGTCACGTGAAGGGAGGAGGATCAGAGACGAGCTGCCTTGCAGAGACCCCAAATAATACGCTCCCCATGGGGACCCCCTCACATACCGGGCGACATCTGTCCTCTGTGAGGGCCTGCCTGTCCTCGGGGAGACACTCAAGTGCATCAAAGTACAGCCATTGCATAAGAGGCATAAACTTCCCAGAGCAGGCCTGAGGAGATGGTAAGAAATGGGAGGTCATCAGTGCTTAATGAAAATCGGACCCAGAAGGACAGCCAGGGATGGAATCAGGAGGGTACCTGGTCTGTGCTCAGCTCTGCCCTCTTTACCCACACTGACCTTCACAACTTCCTGGGCAGCCAAGCCCCCAATAAAGGCGTTTATGGGTGCCAGATCCCCAGCAGCCACATATGCGAGTTTTCTAATAAGGTCCTCATCCAGGGAGTCCTGCTGCACCACTGGCAGGGCTTGGGCATTCACAGCCTGGGCTAAGGCCACCAGAGCTGTAGCATCCTCCTGGAAAGGCAAACAGGGCCAAGAGAGGACCAGTCAGGCCAACTGTGGGAATGAGACAGAGAGACAGTAGATGGGAGAGCAGGTGAGGCTTTGGGCCAAAGATGCCGGCTGGCTTGCCCACTCATCTACCTCATTGTGGGGCCGAGGAGACCGGCCATGCTGAGCACAGAAGCGGTGCAGGGCCTGGAAGCCAATGTGCAGCTGACCAGGGCGAGGAAACTTGGCAAAATCCGTTATCACAAAGTCTGGCTCTGCCAGTGAGGCTAGCAAGGATTTCTGTGGAGAGTGGGATATCAGCACCAGAGAAGTGAAAATCCTAGAGGTATAGAACCCTACAGCCCACCTCCACACATACTTACAAAGCTGATCTTCTTAGGTACTTTAACCTGACTGACAATGCCTCCCCGGGTATACTCAGAGAAGCTGGAAGTGTCACAGATACTAAAGGTATAGGGACCTAAGGGAGGAAAAGAACGGAGTGTCTGTTACTTCAACCACCATTCCTCCTACCCCACCACAGAGAACCAACAGCACCATCAAAACAAGAATGAAAATCGATCTTGACCCAGTCTACGCTAAAACAAACTATTCAAAATACAACAGGGAGGGAAAACAAACAAACACAAAATAAGTCAAGTAGCTTAATATGCACCTAATTGGAGTTCTGGAAGTCGTAGAGGATGAGGAGAGAAGGGAAGGGACGGGAGGGATAGAAAGGGGAGGCAAGAAGAAGGAGTGATATTTTGAAAAAAATTGTGGCCAGTAATTTTCCAAACCCAATACAACTGTAAGCCGACAAATAACATAGTTAAATAAACCCAAACAAAAGAAATTGGAGAAAAATGCACTAAGGTACATTGTCATGATCACATACATTGTTAATCATCAGTGGTAGAGAAAAAGAGCACATGACATACATAAGGAACGAAGAAAAGAATGAAAGCATACTTCTGGTGGAAAATAATGGAAGCAAGACAATACAGCAACATCTTCTAAAAGAAAAGAAAAACTGTCAAATCAGAATTCCAATGTCCACATAAATGGCTTTCAAGAACATAGGCAAGTAAAGAACATTTAAATCTCTAAAACACTAAACGAATCACCACCAGCAAATCTCATGAGTACAACAAATGGTAAAGGACATCCCTCAGGTAGAAAGAAAACTATACTAGATGTAAAATCTGGATCGACAGAAAATAAAAAATGGATTTAAAAAAAACACAAAAAAACCTTATTTTCTTAATTCTTTCAAGTCCCTCTCTCTTTTTTTAAGATTTTCTTTATGTATTTGATAGAGAGAGAGATCAAAAGTAGGCAGAGAGCCAGGCAGAGAGAGGGGGGAAAGCAGAGTCCAATGGGGGCTCAATCCCAGGACTCTGAGATCATGACCTGAGCTGGGGGCAGAGGCTTAACCCTCTGAGCCACCCAGACGCCTCTCAACTCTCTTTAAAGCAATAGGTTTTAAATCCAAGCAAACGTATTGAGGAGTTTATGACAGAGAGAAAATACACATGGGGAACCAGGAACTGGGAATATTCTGTTGTAAGGCTTTTTTTTTTTTTTTTTTTTTTACATGAGGTGATAAAGTGTTACTTAGAGACTATACACTAAATATATATAAAGTTCTGTATTATAAATTCTAAGGCAAACAAGCAAAAAGAGATACAGTGAACAACTAAGCAGGAAATAAAATCAAACACTAGTGGCATAAGCTTGCCTCTATAGTTCAGCTCACATCTATTTGGTAAGGTCCCAAGGACACATCTCTCCTAAATGTTAGCTCAGGTTTCGAAAGGCATCTCTTCTTGGCCTTTGGTCTAATTCATGCTACAGTTGTGTGTCACATTTTGGCCTCTCAATCAGCCCACGGCACTCCCTTTGGTTCAGGCAATCATTTCTTGTGCCCAGCCCTGACATACCCAGGACTTGGATCTCCATGGGGTAGGTGTCATTGAGTTCATCCATGCCCTGGACTTCTGTGAAGGAGACAAAGTCACCGCTCTCAAATCCATGCCGGGCCTCATCTAGGCAGGTGACAACACCTGGGCTATCCTAGTTCAAAGAAAAGTAAGCCTCAGGGGTAGGCTCCGGGTACCATGAGGAGACAGGGAGAATTACTGCTGCCCACCTTCCTGCCAGAACCCTTGGGGTGGATCTCCTTACCTTTGTAACCATAGATACCATAGCACTGAGAGGCTGCTCCCCATTGGAATCTGTAAGGATCATTTCCTCTCCAAAGTCACAGAACAACTGCCTGTAGGAGACAACAGGGCTAGAGCCCAAAACCTGTGCATCCAGGTACTCTATGAGCCCTTCAAGATGCAGTGAGTAGCTGCTAAGCAAACTCAGCCCCTTTCTTCTGGCGATGAGACGGCACTCATGCCAAATAAGGAAAGCTAAATATACAAAATCAAAACCTAGGCTTGGGTTGGCTGGGAGAAGTATGAGTTCAGTGGGAGCAAAAGGATCTTGCCTGGGCCTGGCAGGTGCTTGGGAGAAAGTGAGAGGCAGGCACTCACCCAAACAGGCCACGTGTGTCTGCCACGACCAGCTTGATTCCATGGCCATGACAGAACTCACCCACCTGCAGCTGGTCCTCCAAGGGAGTGTTGGTGAGGACCACCACCTATACAGAGAAGGAGGCTCAGACACAAGGCTTGGCAGTGGGGTGCAGGAGAGTTAAGAAAATAAAGGAGAAACGCGGACTGGGGTGGGTGAAGTGTCACGCAGTCCAGCACTGGTGGGGTGTCAGGAATGTAAACTTTGCTGGCTCAGTCTTCTTCTATTTATAAAGTATCTATCTGTGTCACGCTCAGTGAGAGCAAGCTCACTGATGGGAAACAGGATTCCCCAGACTCAGATAAGAAAGGTAAAGAGGTCCTGAAAAGACCAACAAACTCTTTTATTTGACAAACACAAAACCCTGCCTTCCCACCACCTAACAGTATCAGGGGAGACAAAAATGAATCATACTCTGGTCCCAAAGTCCAAGTTTATGCCCCCATATTCCACCCTCAATTGCTTCAATTCAAAAATAAATAAAATACCTGCTCAGATCTGGTCTGTGGGGATTTGTGTCTGTTGTTCCCTAGTCCTACACCAGGAATTTCACTATCCATTTCCTCTGGGAAACCCTACACAAGTATATCAGTACCCACAGTCCCCTCTTTCCAGTCTAGCTGTTTAACAAACACACATTTGGAACTTCCATTGTGCCAACTGCTCTTCTAAGTATTTAACCATCACAAAAACTTTGAAGTCATTATTGCTATTATTTCCATTCTACAGATACAAAAATAAAGGCAGATAAACTAAGTATCTTGTTCACTGCCAGGCAACGGCAAGAGCGAGATACCCACCCACCAAGGTATTTTGCTTCAGAGTTCAGTGTTCACAAACACTGCATCACAGAATTTGGCCATTCCTTCCCTTCTGAAAAGCTGTGAGATCCACCCACCCCGCCCCCCCCACCGGACAGTATCCAGGATCTAATTCCTGCCTACATCTCTGAGGCTCCCCCCATGAAACCTAAACACTGGGACAGTCTATTTAGTAACTCCTCAAATGACCAAGCAGAAACAGAATCTGGGAAAATTAGGCAAGAAGCACGATGCAGCAAGGTACCTGGAAACCACTAAGGAAGTCCTCAGTGAGGGTACCAGTAAAAGCGGTGACTGGCACATAGCTGTTGAGCTCAGCAAGGCGGGGCTGTGATACCTCAGCCCGGTTTTTACCAATGTCCTCCTCCCGCAGGTAGAACTACAACAGGGTATAGGAAGAGAAGTAAATGCAAAGCTCAAGGGGGGGGTGGTATCTTGGCAAAGGTAGTAAAGGAGCCAGGAAGAGGAAGGTACCTGGGAGGAGAGGTCAGCCCATTGGGCAGTGCCCTGGTCGTGCAGGGTGACAGCTTTGACCCCACCAAGGATGATATTCTTGGCAATTTCCACCCCTAGGCCCCGGAGGCCTGATACCAGTACACTGGATGACTGGAGATGCTTCATTGCCTCATGGCCAAGCACATACCTGCCAGGTTGGGAGAGAGTCTGGGTCAGGACTTGACGGAATCAATACCATCTTTTCTGTGCCCCTTCCCACTCCACATCCCCATACTTAGCCAGACTTACAGCTGTCGGGAGTAAAGACCCTCATCTATGTCTGTTTCCCTCTCTTTTTTTGGCATTCCCTAGGAATGAAGAGGGGAAAACACGTTCCGGGGCTTAGCAAGAAAGGAACTTAAATAGTTAACAAACTGCACTCTCTTACACCCTGCACCCCACCTATGAGTCTTTAAGGAGAAGATACTCACGTTGGTCGGTCCCGAGGGCACGTTAAACATTGCTGAACAGGTAGAAGGGCAATCACAACTTGGTTTTGGATCAGGCCCAGGCACACAGCGATTCTTGGAGAGTGGCGAGCTGGACATCTGAAAGAAAAGGGCTAGAGGTGAGCCCTCTGTGGTGGGTAGCCTTTCTTGTTGGTGGCAAGTTTGGAGGAGGGAAGGCCTTAACTACTAGCAGCGCTTTTTAAAGAAGAGAAAGATAAAGAAGAGATGCTACATGTTGGGGTTGCTGTGAGGAAGTGAAAAGAGGAGGTTAAGCTCAGATGCAGCTGCAGGGTGGATGGTAAGAGAGTGCCAGTTTAACTCTTTAAGCTCCATTCCTGCTAACCTCTGGAATGCCTCCCTCACTTCCCATTCCAAGGGAATGCAAAAAAAAAAAAAAAAAAGAAAGAAAGAAAGAAAGACAGACAGACAAGACGGTTCAGGCCGAAAGGACTGAGAAGAGGCTCGCTAGAATCTGAAGTTCTCTGGTCAGTCGGTAACTCTGAGCGCACACAGTCAGTAGATGCTGGGAGAGCACTCTACTCTGGTGGAAATCATGGGGAAGGGGATATCTGATAATGGTAAGGAATCCCACGAAGCAGAAAGCAGAAGGTGAGGGCACCTGAGGGAACACCTGAAAGGCTCTCAGGGAAGACTACAATGTGTGACGTGGAGTCAAGGGACACTGAGTGAAGCTACGGCAGCTGTTGACTTTTGAATTCACAGACAGGCCTCGGATGAGGCTGGGAAGACTTGTACCGGACAGAGGTGGTTAGGACCCAAATCGATAGGGGCAGATACTTATGGAAGTGAGGGCGGCACTGGGAGAATCCTCTGATGGAGGACAGCTTTGTGCAAACAGTTCCTGTGTGATGTTCGCCAGTGACGAGGCTCGCAGGGAAGATAGATCAGGGTTATCTGGAAAGAATGCTGGGACCACAAAGAAAGAGACTCTTCAAAAGTAGATACGGAGGGCTTGTCACTGAAGGGCAATGCGGGGCCCAAAGGAGTTTCTCATGGAAGAGGCTAAGGTCTTGAGGAGTTAGGGGAGGTGGGCCATTAATTACAAATGCTGGGTCTAGAAGGGGATGCAGAAAGAAAGACGTCTTTAGGACTGGGTAGTGAAGTCGAACGTAGAAACAAAGCAACAAATATCTGAATAGAAACGCTGGATCCGGAGGATCTCTGGCAGAAGAAGCTATGATGAGAGATGTGAGGAAGAAGTCTCTGACAGAGCGCCAGGCCTAGATGCTCTGCATAGTCTGGTCCGTGTTTTTAGCTTTGCAAGGTGACCAGGAAGACGATGTCAGCAAGCGATGGGCCGTCTGAAAACAAAGTTCCTCAAAAACCTTTTCTGGGGGAAATGGAAGTCAAATAGAACTTCCGAGACCACGGTCTGGTCCCCTTGGAGGCTGTGAGAAGTGCTGGCAGACGAATGGATAATTTTGGTTTAAAATCCTTGATGGCATATGTTCGCTAGGTACGTTCAAACTGCTGACTTTAGCCGCTCTGTCTGCAAAGGAATGAGATTTGTGCCTAGGTACGTTTGACCTGAAACTTACTTAAAAGCTGGTACGGGGCCTTGGGAAACACTAGGTCACATTCTTAAAAACAAACGTGGGGCCCGCCCCAGGATCAGCCCATAGGCTGCCGCCACAGAGACCCAGCTCAGGCCCCAGCAAAGTCCCAGAGCATCACGCCCCGGGCCAGGGAGGCGCCTTCACTGACCCTTAGTTACCAGCGCTGCGTCCACGGATCGCCCCGCCGCCCACTCCTCACGCAGCCAAAGCAAGCCCAGCAGCCGCCCTCCTTGTCCTCCTCCGTCCCCGCGGACTGGCTAGCGGAGAGTCACACTGCCACAGCCTTCCCCCTCTCCTGGCAGTCCCTTCCACGAACGAGGCCTCCTTTACCTCAACCGCCGAAACAAGATGGCAGCCGCGGAGCCCGAGGTTGAAAAGAGTCGTTTGGTGCTACTCCCGTCGCGCCTCATTGTGAATCACGTATGACGTCAGCAGCCTTTGTGCGACTCATTACGCCGCCGGCTGTGGGCAGGAGGAGCGCCACTCCGTCTGGTGGCTGCCTCGGGTAAAATGGGTATAAGTTAGTATACACATAATTCCGGCACTGAAAAGCTCATGGAAAATAGCAAAGTTCACGTAAAGCTCCCGTGTTTTGCTCACGCTCACGAATTATGCATGGCACTGTGTAACACAGAAGTCAGGTCAAGTCCGCGCCGAAAAACGGACCGAGCAAGCAGGCGACAAACTGAAGCCGTGATAAAGGTTCCCACAATGACTCGTAGGTTTTGAGCCATGGAATTTAAGCCTTTACAATTTCAAATCCGCTGTCAGAACAGACCGATTTCCACTCCAACCCCTGAACTGCACACTTGACTACAGACCAGTGCCTCACTTTCCCCTTCTGAGCAACTGTGATAACAACATCCGTCACTTTACCTCAGTATGAGTCATGAAGTTTGAAATAGTACGTATGTGAAAACATAATAAAATGAAAAGAACGTTGTTACCTAAAAACTTTACAACGTCGCCTTATACCATGAAACGTTACTTTTATATTTATTTATGTAAAACTCAGTTTTTTCATGCTAACAAAGATTATTTATGGTGAGGATGTACCCAGTCATCTCAGAAACCTTCGCTTCTAGGCATTGTGTCATTATAAGGCCTTGAAACACGCTTTCTGAGGGATACTGGAAAGCAAAGTGATCAATGTTATCAGTGCCCATTAAACAAGAAACACAGATGCTAACTAGATCATCAAAGGCACCAGGATGTGACAAAACTCAAGGCACATGTTAAGCACCCAATGCATTTCTGATGAATAATAATAAATGTCATATTGACTGATTGCTACAAGATGGCAAACCCTGTATCGAAAATATATTTCCATTAAGGACCTTAGGGAATCATTTGATGAAATTAACCCTAAAAACCATCTTGCCCGGCCCCCTTTCCTGTGGAAATTTTGATTAACAAGGCAATCTCTTTATCTGTCATAGATCTATTCAAATTTTCTGTTTAAAAAAAAAGTTTCCAGTGGCTTGTGTTTTTCTAGTAATTTGGATATTTTATCTACGTTAAGAAATCTGTGGACATTTTGATTTCTATTTTCCTGACAATGAGTGATGTAGAGCATCTCTTCATGTGTCTGTTGGATATCTATGTATCTTCTTTGGGGGAAAAAAAAAGTCTATTCAGATTCTCTGCTATTTTTTTGTTGTTGTTATTGACCTGATTAGTGATGATATATTTAGTGATTTTTATATATTTTGGATATTAAACTCATATCAGATTTTTAAAAAGTAATTTGTGGACATATAAGTATACCTAGTATAGTCTTTTAATTTTTTTTCAGTAAAGTTCCTAGTGATGTCCTTATTCCTTCTGGTTTTAGTAATGGAGTCATCTCTATTTTTTCCCCTTTTCGTCTAACCTAATGTTTGTCAGTTTTGTTAACTTTTTTAAAGACCCAACTTTTGACTTTTGTTGATTTTCTCTGCTCTGTTTACTCTCTCTAATTTTTATTTACATCTTAGCCTTTGTTATTCTCCTCTTTTTCTTTTTTTTTTCTTTTTTAATCTCTTTTTGTCTTGTGGTTATAATTTCTTACTCCTAGTTTCTTGAGATGTGAGTTTGGGTAATTGATTTGAGATCTTTTTTCCTCATGTGGGCGTTTACAGCTACAATTTTTTTTTTTTTTTTGAAACTGCTTTTGTTGCACCCCATGCTGTTTTACATATTGTGTTTTCATTTTCATTTATTTCAAGGTATTTTCTAATTTCCCTTGTGTATTCTTTTTTGGCCCACTGAGTATTTAAGGATGGGTTGTTTCATTTACACATATTTCTAAATTTCCAGAATTTCCTTCCATTACTGATTCTAGATTCATTCCATTGTGGCGAGAGAACATATTTGCTATGATTTCAATCCATTTAAATTATTGAAATTTATGTATGATCTAGCATATGGCCCATCTGGGGAAATACTGAATGTGCATTTCAGAAGAATGTGTATTCTATTGGTGGTGGTAGTGTTCTGTATATGCCTGTTAGCCCTGGTGGGTTATAATAGTGTTTATATCTTCTAGTTCACCAGTGACCTTTTGTTCTTGTGTCCCTCTTTGGATATAGTTAACCATTTCCCTCTCAAATTTTGTCTGTTTTTGACTCAGATATTTGGAACTCTGTTGTTAGGTAGGCATGTTTATAATTCTTGTATCTTTTGACAGGTAGACCTTCTTACCAGTATATAATGTCCTTCTTTGTAGTAAAATATTTTACTTAAAGTCTGCTTTGTCTGCTAACAATATATCCACCACTGCATGCCTTTGGTTACTACATGCGCGGAACTTTTTATAACATCTTTTGAGCTGAATCTGTTAGTCTGACTCTGCCATTTGGTTTAGACAGCATACAGTTGGATCATCCATTCTGCTTAGACTTTCACTTACAATTTTTCTCTTGAATAGATACCTACTTTATTTTATTGAAGTATTATTGACATACAATATTATATTAGTTTCAGGTGTGTAATACAGTGATTTGGCAATTCTATACATTGCACAGTACTCACCAAGATAAGCATAGTTACCCTCTATCACCATACAAAATTATTATAATAAGGACTACATTCCCTATGCTATAATTTTCATCCCTGTGGTATATTTATTTTATGATTGGACTTTTCTATGTCTTAATCCTCTTCACCTGCTTTACCCATCTGCCCAAATCGCCTCCATTAGTTTGTTCTCTGTACTTACAACTCTCTTCTGTTTTTTGTTAGTTAGCTCTCTTTAGATTTCTCATATAAGGGAAATCATATGACATTTGTCTTTCTCTTTCTGACTCATTTCCCTTAACATAATGCCCTCCACATCTATACCATTTTCCAGTTTTCGTTTCCACCAACAGTACGTAAGTGTTCCCTTTTCTCCACATCTCAGCCAACATTTGTTGTCTCCTGTGTTGTTGATTTTAGCCATTCTGACAAGCGGGAGGCGGTATCTCATTGTGGTTTTGATTTGTATTTCCGTGATGATGAGTGATGTTGAGCATCTTTTCCTGTGCCAGTTGGCTATTTGTATGTCTTCTATGGGAAAATGTCTATTCAGCTCCTCTCTCTGTCTCTTTATTTGGAGGAGTAGTATTTTTGGTGTTGAGTTGGAAGAGTTCTCTGTACATTTTGGATATTAACCCTTACCAGATATATTATTTGAAAATGTCCCCTCCCATTCTGTCGGCTGCTTCTTCATTTTATTGGAGGGTTCCTTTGTGAAACAAAAATGTTTAGTGTGGTGTAGTCCCAATGGTTTATTTTTGCTGTTGTTTCCTTTGCCTAAGGACACATCACATTGCTAAGGTCTGTGCCCAAGAGATTACTCCCTATGTTATTTTCTCAGAATTTTATGATGTTAGGTCTCGCATTTGTCCTTTCATCCATTTTGAGTTTATTTTTGTGTATGGTGTAAAAAAGTGGTCCAATTTCATTCTTTTACAAGCTGTCCAGTCTTCCAAACAGCATTCACTGGAGAGACTGTCTTTTCTCTATTGCATATTCTCATCTCCTTCCTTGTAGGTAAATTGGCAATACAACTGTGGGTTTAGTTTTGGTATCTCTAAACTTTCCCACTGACCTATGTGTGCATTGTTTTGTGCCAGTACCATACTGTTTCCATAACTTCATAGTGTACCATGAAATCTGAGATCGTGAAACCTCCATCCTCGTTCTCCTTCTCAAGATTGGTTTGCGTATTCAGCATCTTTTATGGTTCCATAAAAATTTTAGGATTATCCTAGTCATGTGAAAATGCTAATAGGGATTTGATTTGATAAGGATTGGTAGGGATTATATTCAATCTGTAGGTTGCCATAGGTAGTATGGACATTTTAACAATATCATTTCTTCCTATCCATGAGCATGGAGTATCTTTGCATTTGTTTAGTATTGCCTTCAATTTCTCTCTCTCTTTTTTTGTTAATTGTCCTATGATAGTCACCATAAAATATATCATTAGTTTTTGATGCAGTGTTCCAGATTTATTGTTTATATATAACATGCAGTGCTCCATGCGACGCATGCCTTCCAATTTCTTTCATCAGTGTTCTACAGTTTTGAGGGTACGGGTCTTTTACCTTCTTGCTTAAATTCATTCCTAAGCATTTTATTCTGTATAGTGCGATTGCAAATGGGGATTATTTTCTTAATTTCCTTATCTGCTACTTTGTGTATATAAATGCAACTAATTTCTGTATATTAACTTTGTATCCTGCAATTTTACTGAATTCATTTATTAGTTTAGTAGCTTTTGGGGGGAGTCTTTGAGTTCTCGCTACATAGTATCATGTCATCTGCAAATAGTGGAAGTTTTTCTTCTTTACCAACTTGGATGCGTTTTATTTCTTTCTCTTGTTGGATTGCTATGGCTAGGACTTTCAGTACACTGTTGAATAAAAACAGTGAGAATAAGCAATCTCTGTCTTTTAACTGGATATTTCCTAGTGAACCATTTTAAATATCTAAGGGTTTGTTTAAATGTCTTAGGTTTTTTTGTTCATTTTTGTTGTCTTAGTTCTGGATTTATTACTAAATATTTTAGGATCATTCTATTAGGAGTTGCCTTGGAGATTAAAATTGACATATTCGATTGATTTAATGCCAGCCTCATTTAAAAAATATGTATAAACTTTGATTCTTTGTGTCTTCACCTTTTTTTGTTATCACAAATGACATCTTTGTACACTGTATTCCCACCAGCATGGATTTATAATTTTTTTCTCTGTACACAAGGGGTTCATATTAGATAAGAGAGAAATAATTACTGCATTAATTCACTCTTATTGTTGTAACCAATTTCCACAAATAGATAGGGGTAAAACAACACAAATTATTCTCTTAACTCTTCTGAATATCAGAAACTTAAAACTCATTTTACTGGGCTGAAATCAAGGTGTCAGCAGGGCTGGCTCAGCTAGAGTCTCTGCTGGGATAACACATATTCTTGACACTTTCAATTTAGCAGCCTCCTGTATTCATGCACTCATGGCCTCTTTATCTTCAATTTCATCACTCCATGGCTCTTTTCTTTTTTATGTCTTTCTCTTCTATGACTTCACCTGCATTCCTCTTCCAAGGAACATGTCGAGACTGCTCGAATAACACAATATAATTTCCTCATCTCAAGGCTCTTAATCTTATCATATTTGTAACATTCCTTTTGCTAGATAATATAACATGCACGGGATCTGTGTGGACCCCTTTGAGTTTTGCCTTAATTTGAGCTTGTTTAGCTGGCCAGATGTGTAGATTGAGGATTTTCATCAGATTTGGGTATTTCTTTTGCTTTATATTCTTTTTTCTTTTTTTTTTTAACTTTTAATATTTTTTTATTTTTTTAATTAATTAATTTATTTTCATCGTAACAGTACTCATTGTTTTTGCACCACACCCAGTGTTCGTGCAATACGTGCCCTCTCTATTGCCTTCCACCTGGTTCCCCAACCTCCCACCCCATGCCCCTTCAAAACCCTCAGGTTGTTTTTCAGAGTCCATATTCTCTCATGGTTCATCTCCCTTTCAATTTCCCACAACTCCCTTCTCCTCTCCATCTCCCCCAAACTCCCTTCTCCTCTCCATCTCCCCATGTCCTCCATGTTCTTTGTTATGCTCCACAAATAAGTGAAACCATATGATACTTGACTCTCTCTGCTTGACTTATTTTGCTCAGCATAATCTCTTCCAGTCACGTCCATGTTGCTACAAAAGTTGGGTATTCATCCTTTCTGATGGAGGCATAATACTCCATCGTGTATATGGACCACATCTTCCTTATCCATTCATCCATTGAAGGGCATCTTGGTTCTTTCCATAGTTTGGCGACTGTGGCCATTGCTACTATAAACATTGGGGTACAGATGGCCCTTCTTTTCATGACATCTGTATTTTTGGGATACATCTGTATCTTTCTCCACATCCACTTCAACACATGTTGTTTGCAGTCTTGATATTTTCGGTCATTCTAACTGGTGTCAGGTGGTATCTCAATGTAGTTTTAATTTGAATCTCCCTAATGGCTAGTGATGATGAACACTTTTTCATGTGTCTGATAGCCATTTGTATGTCTTCATTGGAGAAGTGTCTGTTCATATCTTCTGCCCATTTTTTGATATGATTATCTGTTTTGTGTGTGTTGAGTTTGAGGAGGTCTTTATAGATCCTGGATATCAACCTTTTGTCTGTACTGTCATTTGCAAATATCTTCTCCCATTCCGTGGGTTGCCTTTTTGTTTTGTTGACTGTTTCCTTTGCTGTGCAGAAGCTTTTGATCTTGATGAAGTCCGAAAAGGTCATTTTTGCTTTTGTTTCCTTGGCCTTTGGAGACATCTCTTGAAAGAAGTTGCTGTGGCTGATATCGAAGAGGTGACTGCCTATGTTCTCCTCTAGGATTCTGATAGATTCCTGTCTCACGTTGAGGTCTCTTATCCATTTCGAGTTTATCTTTGGGTACGGTGTAAGGGAAGGGTCGAGTTTCAGTCTTCTACATATAGCAGTCCAGTTTCCCCAGCACCATTTATTGAAGAGAATGTCTTTTTTCCATTGTATATTTTTTCCTGTTTTGTTGAAGATTATTTGACCATAGAGTTGAGGGTCCATGTCTGGGCTCTCCACTCTGTTCCACTGGTCTATGTGTCTGTTTTTATGCCAGAACTGGGCTGTCTTGGTGATCGCATCTTTGTAGTAAAGCTTGAAATTTGGTAAAGTGATGCCGCCAGTTTTGTTTTTGTTTTTCAACATTTCCTTAGCAATTCGGGGTCTCTTCTGATTCCATACCAATCTTAGGATTATTTGCTCTAGCTCTTTGAAAAATATCGGTGGAATTTTGATCGGAATGGCATTAAAAGTATAGATTGCGCTAGGCAGTATAGACATTTTAACAATGTTTATTCTTCCGATCCAAGAGCATGGAACAGTCTTCCATTTTTTGTGTCTTCTTCAATTTCTTTCATGAGTGTTCTGTAGTTCCTCGAGTACAGATCCTTTACC